>NC_044000.1:21932500-22087500 GCF_902150065.1 Myripristis murdjan
TTTTTTGTAACTTTTTTTTTGTCAAAATAAGATTTTACTGCATATTAAAAATATGTTTCGCTATTAGAATGACCTGAAGAGTTTAAATAATTTCTTTCTTTTTTTTCTTTCTTTCTTTCTTTCTTTCTTTCTTTGTGGGGCCCTTGAGCTACAAAAACATGAATGTCATTTGAATTCATCCCATTGACATGTAGGGCAATGAACAATTTTTGCTGCATTAATTTTAGAATTCAACATTTCTGGCCTGTTGTTGCTAATTGCTGTTTTGATGGTTTTCAAGTCCAGTTATTAGCCACATTAGGTCAGATTAAGGACACGCATGCAGAGACAAAGCTAGGTAATTAAGAGAGGATATGGAAGCTGGAGGCAGACCTGTCCAGTTACACTTGACTTCATTAATACAGCTAACTTAAATCAACCGTCACAATGCTAGCAGGAAGGCTATGTTTTTCTCAATGTGAACTTGTAGTGCTGCCTCCCAGATTTCACAAAAGGCTGTTTAGCATCCACAGTATGGCTATCGTCATTGTCAGCCATAGGATAGGAGGCAAGGGCATGGCAGAGGAGAGGCTACCAGGAGGAGAAGTTAGGCAGAGGGAACAGAGGGAGAGCACTTGACATTACCCTCTAGCGAGCAACCCCCCTACCCCCCTATTAATTACATCCTTAAGAATTATTTCCTTGATTTGTTTGCGCTCTTTTGTCGCTGTTCCTTTTGCACCGCCTGTATTTCATTCCGTTCTTTTTTATTTATTTATCTATTTTTGTGTTTATCCCCCCTCCCTGTTCCCTTTATGAGGAGTGCTTACACCATATGGTTGCAGATCAAATAATGTCAAACATTTTGCCCTTGCAAGTTTTTGCAATTTGCAGTTTCCAAACGTGAGACCTGTTGAAAGCAGGAGTGATAATGGACATGCTCTACCTCCCGTCGTTTTTGTCCCACCATATCTCCCTTCAATTAATGCTACAGCGGGAGTTTCATGTAATAACACTTGCACTTCTGAGCTGTCCGCATGAGAGAGGGAAAGAAGAGAGAGAGATAGGGGAGTGTAGGAGGGGGTGGGGGGGACTGGAGGGAGGAGGAAGAGGTGGAAAGAATGGAGGAGAGAGAGAAACAATTAAAATGAGGCTGAAATGCCATGGCAGGCCTGTTTTGTGTACCCATGTGAATGTTGCATGTCAGCTAAATGGAGCAGAGACGAGACAATGTGATTGGCTGCTGGTAGAGTGCATGCTAAGCTTGTCTATCAATGTTGCCGAGTGCAATCAGACCGGTGCCAGCGGGATGGGGGATGCGTTGACAGCTGTAATTACCCATCGCCATGGTGATCACTTTTGGCCCGCCATGGATGGCCAGCAGAGGCCCCTCCTCCAGTCCACCTTTAATCAGATTGGGCTGTCAGTTGTCAGGTAGACATGGGTGGGCCGGACATGTGTGTACACCATCTTGGGTCCCTAAATATTTCTAATTAAGCTGCCGAGTCCTCCTTCACACAGCAGACACACCTGCTTTACTGACAAAAAAACAAGAAAGGAAAAGAATTCCCTCGGGACTTGACGGACGAAATGAACCTTTGACATGCTTTTATATCTTGAGTCCTTGTATCTGTCGCCATAAAATGTGTTTACAGAGCAGGAGGGCAGGTGGAGGAGTTTTGTGAGTGTGTTTTTGTACGTGTGTTCGTTTATAGGACATATTATTACAGCACACAGGATGTCTCTTTGTGGTTATCTATAGCATCTCTTTGAATCTCCATATAATAGCAAACATAATCATTGTCTCAATGCTCCCTTGTTTATTCTTGCCTTATTTTTACTTTGCAATGATATATTTGTTGTCCAATTATAGGGCCATGAACCTCCACACCCTGGAGTTTTTTTTCTAATCATAACCCTGGTATAACACATGATAACTAAAATAGAGAAAAAGTTTTGTTTTCTTGAAATATACTGACAGTATTGGGTTGTAATATTACTTTCACAAAGGTATGCTCTTTCTGGTTCTCTGTGTGCTGTTTCTGAAGCATTTTGTATTGCCCTGTTTCTAAAAATCTGTTAAACTCTCCACCCAAGCCTGTGAAAAGCCGGTAAAACAAGTGATCTGAAAGTATGCGGTGCTAATTTGATTTGTGCAAAACCACCAAGGCCCGTCATCTTTTTCAATTAAGGAATACAGCTATAATTATGAACTAATACTGATATTGTGTAAATATCACAGGCTTTTCACTGATAGATAACGCGATGCGGTGGCAGTACCCGGTAATGGTGCAGTGCTGAAGGTAATGGAGACAGCCAGGTAGCCTAATGTCAGTGTGATAATTAGAGCAGAGAGGCTTAAACCAGCAGCCCACAGGGAGACAGCCCCTGGTGTGGAGAGATGGCACACAGCTGGATCACACTTAATTAACTAATTGAATATCATTTTGCCAGTTAGCTGGAAATTAGCTGGAAATTAAAACATGGACAAACACAGCACTGAACGGACATTCAAAAAATTAATTTGAGAGACTGCCTTTTTCTTGCATCTGCTAATAGTGTTATTATGATGGGTGATTTTATTCCATTGTGCATAATTAGCATCTTTTCGTGAATTGGTGTTCAGTGAAACACTTTTTTCCCCCAGTCAAGCCACTCTGTAGATTTTATTCATTGCAGAGGCAATGCTCTGCTTAGCGAATAGGAACATATTGTAATGTTCTGACATTTAGGACTATTATAGTAATCATAGTGTAGTATTTTCTCCTGGACCTCTTGTACCTTACCTGCACTTGATCACTCATACTTTCAGGTAATTTTCACAGCCACACCAATGACCCTTTGGTGTATATGTGTGTGTGGTGTATGTGTATGTGTGTGTGTCTTTCAGTTGTCTCATGTGACACTGCCAGAGTGAGCCTCTTGCTGCGAGGAGGGAGGAATATGGCTTAAGAAGGTACAAAAATATCTCTGGATGTATTAAGAAGGAGGTCAAGCTCGTTCTGGTAGACAGGGGGGTCCAGATTCATTTCCACTGATTTAGCAGTGTTTATCTGCATTTCCATGACCTGAACCACACATGCAACCTTCATCTCAGCCTTCCATAAGTACACACAAGGGTTTAACGAAAATGGGCTTTCATTAACGATACTGATATCATTGGTATGGAAGTTGCTGATAGCAGGAATTTTGTGAGGATATTCAGTATTCAGTATCAGTATATTCTTCCATAGTCATACCAAAGAATTGCAAGTTTTGCCCCGAACACACACAAAAACACACATACACTCACATCCAGGTAGGCCAACGGGTCTAAACCCCATCACTGCTCCATAAGTGACTCATTAAAATACTTTATGCATACTGGAACTTTACTACACTGATCCAAATGAAACCAAACTTTGTTTTTACAGCAGAATTCATAGATTTTGTACATTCAAATGCATGCAGTTACACAAAACAGAATATTAAAGAAATGAAGAAAAAAAGACAGTAAAACAACAGCAACAACAACCTCTATGCCTATAAAAATGATCATTTTTCATCACAGGGATAAACTCCTCTCTAGCATAAGAACCATGCATGTGACTGTCTCCACCTGACCATAGAAACAACATTATTTTTGTAGACATTATTTAAACCCATCTCCAGTGCCAGTGCATGAGTCTATTTTCAGTGAGGTGTCTGTTTTTTTTTTTTTTTTTTTTTTTTTTATCAGAGGGACACTTCGTCATGTGGCACCCTGTGGGAGAACATTATTGCACACTGTTGTCCATGTACATTACACCGGATTCAGCAATCTATGTAGCAACGTGTGAGGCATCAGAGACCACAAGAAGCCACTCAGTACAATATCCTGTTTGTTGTGTCAATGCTGCCCTAGTTGCTCTCCATGCAGTAATAAACAAATAAAGTGGGGGAAAGTAATCCCTCGGGAGCCATTCTGGGCATTTCACGCCACCCGCGACCATGCTCCCAACTGCCTCTGTGTGTGTGTGTGTTTATGTGTGTGTGCATGTGTGCGTTATGGCAGAGCCATAATGAGAGGAGATGAGTAGAGGATATGTGTGTGACGAGTGGCTGTGCAGCGGTACGTCCACATTATGAATGATAAACAATCAATGTTTCGCTTAAAATGGAGACAGTAGTAATGGTGTGATATGAGCACTGCTGTAGTTTCACAGAGGTTTCGATTGTTCAGCCTATTGATGCTTTTTTTGTTTTTATCTGCTACCGAAGACTGTTCATTTTGACTTTAATCACTGCAGGCAAGGAGACCAAGGATAAGCTTCAAATACATATCGCTGCACTATTAAAATGATTTTTTCCCCTTGCAATGAAACAGATTTAGTGGCAACAATACATAATTGTTGCTGGAATACCTTGTTAGACAGCATGTGCACTGCACAGTTGCTCCAAATATTTCTTTTCAGCGGAGAGGTAGCATAATTCATGTTAGCAATTATGTGTCCTTTGTGATACTGAGTGTTCATGTTCCCTACAAAACAACCAATCATATAATTTCAATAAATAACATGATCACAGAGTGCAAATTCATCTCAGCTACTCAAAGAGGAAATGCATGGAATAACAAAATAGTTAATGTGGCAGTGTTTTGGAGGATGCCCATGTTTTTCAGCTTTTCTAGCTGTAAAGCAGACCACAGAGACTTTTTTCCCCCTTAGATCTTCTCCTTCACCACACACACACACACACACACAGACACACACAGACACACACACACACAATAGGTGTTTAGTATGTGTGGGTCGGCACAACAAAGGGGCTTATGGCTTGTTGTTCCCTAATTAAGAATGTAAAAGGGGATTAGGCTTCAAACAGCACAGTTTTTGTAGATTGCTTCCTTCCCCAGCAGCCGAGGTGCAGGTTACCACTAATGGTGGCATTAGCCCATTATCATTATCTTGTTTTATTTCTCTGAGCACAGTCGTGGCTCTTTCCGTCCTCTTCACTCCCTCCATCTCTCTCCTTTCCACCCCCTTTTCTTCCACCCTCCTTTCCCTGGTGGCCAAAGCAGCACAAAACGTACCACTGGAGTCCCCCCCCCCTCCACCCACCCACCCACCCACCACCACCCCCCAAACCCCTCTCTCTGTTTCTCTGAAATAAGCAGTATTCTCTGGCCCTGTTTGATCCTTTGACTATGCAGGGGCTTCATGTCTGGCCAGTGTTTTTGGATCAGCAGGTAGTCGCAGGCAAGCTGTTAGAGGGGTCATCATTCTTCTCTCTCTCTGCTCCTCTCTGCTCCTCACACACAGATGGGGACCTGCTGAACTCTGCCAAAGGTCAGCGCTAAATTACATATTTTATGAATTCTTGCTTTAGTTTAGGCTTTTGGCAAGAGGCACGGAATAATGGCATGTTTTGAAGGCAAAAAAAAAAAAAAAAAAAAATCATCTGACTGTTTCATTTATCACATTAACGGCGGCGTTTCATTTTCCTCAGCTCAGATATCTATTAAGGTTTTTTTAGCATTTGTAATTTTTCATCTGCTTTCCTCCTTCCTTCATGCTCATAAGAAATTGAATTATCTCCCTCTTTTCTTTTCGTGCATTCGGCCTTCCCTCCACCCTGTGCGAGTTGAAAGGGCCGTCTGAAATGTGTGATGTTTGGAGAGGAGACATTTTGGCTGACATCCAGCTCATTGTACGCCAGTCTGGACTGGGCTGCTATGGCGGCTTTTACTCACTGTACAGCCGACAGATGACAACTGCCGGCACACTATTCAATACCTCAGAAACCACATCACTCCACCGTGCCCGATGCATTAGGAATGGAAATCTGTGTTTTTGTTTGTTTTATTGCCATCCTCCTTTGTTGCAAAGAGGCTTGAGTACGGATGGATTTGCCCATGCTTGGTTCAGTGATTGCTGAAGCAGGGCGGAATTTTTTCCAATTTGCTTTGCTTTGTTTGGTGAATACTTTGGACAGTCTGGTTGTAAAATGGTGGTGTTAAGAGGGCGGATCAAGGTGTAGTGTGTGTGTTTGTGCCTCCATGTGTGTGCATGCGTTCATTCACAACTGAAAACAAAACAAAACAAAAAAACAAAGCATGCGCATGTGTGCCCGGGCATGGAAGTGTGTTTGCGTGCGTGTGTATATGCATTGTTGCGTGTGCCCATGAGTTGAGTTAGGTTTAGGTAATGGGTTGGTGTGTTTGGGTAATCAGTTGCCAGCAGACTGCAGCATCTGCCATCAGGCGTCTTCTCACCGGGGATCCAGAATGGTGGTGGAGACGCAAGGATATCTGCTTTCACACTGCTGAACATGACATTTGAACACATGCACACACACACACACACACACACACACAAACATATATATACACACATATACGTACAAACACACTGGCATCTATGTACACGCACACACATATACACACACACTTCACAGGGGCTGTGTGTGAGAGCCAGAATTTAGAGCCTGAGGGCTGTTGTGTCTCTGATGTTTGTATTGTTTACTCTGTTGTCCCAGTGCATGTAGGAGATTGTTGTGCACTTAGGCCTCACTCTAGCCTTGTATCATTTACTGTGACTGGTCTGGACAGCAGGTTACTGGCTAGGAGAACTAAAAGGCCGAGGAGGGAGAGGGCGAAAAAAAGAGAGAGAGAGGGATATTGAAGGAGACAGAATAAGATCTTTGACTATATTTTTTCCCCTATATTTTTTTCCACATACTGCCTCTCCCTCCTTTTCAGCTTTTCTTTGATCCCCCTCTCCTCAAACCTCTGCCCCCATGGGTCACCAGCTGTTAGACAGCCAGAGGAGGGTGCCGCCTCTGTTCTTATCCTCTCCTTGCTCACTTTTTTGCCGTTTGGGGTGCGCGCCATTTCGCACCCGGGGAAACATGCGGGAACCTCAGGTAAGTGAACCGAAGCCGAGCCTGTGCCACACAGATGTTGATCTCCCCTCTGCCCCCACCCCATCCCCTTCTGTGGTCCCCTTCCTTTCTTTTTTTTTTTTTTTTCTTCTTGCCCTAAGTCTCTGAAATCTCCTCGAGGACAGCAGACTGGGAGTTGAACCCTCTTGATTAAGTTTCTTTTTTAATGGAGGAGGAGGAGAAGGAAGGGGGGCAGATAGGGGAGAGGGATGTATCTCGCGGCTGGGAGTAAGGGGCCTGAGTTTGGGCACGCAGGCAGGTGAGCTGGTCCTTACCTCGCTCTGCCCTCCCTCCTCCTCCACCAATCCGGTTATCTGTGTCTATTAGAGAAGGGTGGCTGAGGGCCTGGATAAATCCCCACTCTTCCAGACGTGTTCTGGGGCCCTATCAGCTGGGGACAGGACCTTGAGCCCTGATGAGAAAACTGGTCCAGGGAAATTGAATTAGCCATTGTGTCTGAGACTTCATTGATTGCTATTAGAGTTGGCCTGGAGCTGGAGTGAAGGAGGGAAGGTAGGAGTTGAGCCTGTCTGAGCAGGCTGCTTTGGTCGGTGTAGAGGGTGAAGTGTAGTCTTATCAGATTCAAACACTTGCCATCTAACATCCTGCCACTGGCCAATTAACCGAGGTGGGAAACAAGATTTTATAAATGTCTCATGTAGAAGAAAAGGGCAGAAGTTGAAGACATAAGCGGCAGCAGTGGGAGATTATCATAAAGATGTTCCTAGCGCTGTGAGTAATAGTGTGAGTCAGTGATGTTAGGAGTGGATAACAATGTGAGTCAAGTGTCTATAAATGTGACAGGTCTTTTGGCCAGAGATGATGGATGGAGGCTGTGATGCCGACACTTCCTGTTTCTCTGGGTGCAGGGCAGGGGATGAAAGGCCGTGATGTGTTTTCAAACTGAGGAAGAACAATAGGTCAGAGGAAGAAAGAGTTCCCCTGACCTGACCCCCCTTCTGTTCGGGTTGGGGCCTGATAGCTCTGACACCACTGATCTCTCCGGCTGACTCACACAAAGACTTTTTCCAGGGATGGGAGATACCTGTGGGTGTATTGTGCTGCTGGTGCACAGGCACCTGCCTTGGACAGGAATATTAATTCAGTGTTTCAGTTCATAGTGCATTGAGAGCAGTGAGACTGAGATCTGAGAGATGTGAAGATCTTTACTTCCCATCCAGAAAGTGTCTCTGAAATGCTCATGTTAGATTTTTTTTTTTTTTTATTTATTTATATTTTCTTTGCAAGGTTATTTAGATCACCACGATTTTCCTTTATACATGTTTATTTATTTATTTATTTAAGTGTTTTCACATACATATGTGGGCCCAGCACATTTGGCCCAGCAATTATTCATATGCAGTTGAAAAAAGGAATCATTTGATCTTCCTCAGCATGTCAAGTCAGGGATATAAATAAACACAATACACAACACCGCACTTGGATTGGTGCTGGGACATCCCAGATCCTAATGAGACTGGATTCACTTATTTAAGAAAAAAAAAAAAACTCCCACACACAGTTTTATTATTATAAGGAAACATCCATAAAAAGTGCAGTAAGACCCTGGATAAAACCTTGAGATACTCCTCAGCTGAATTATGCTGATGAGTGTATTTAACTACCCAAGGCATCAGAGAACTGCTGATCAAAGAGAGAGAATGACATTAACTTGCTCGAACTTAATACAAACCAAAGCCTGGAAGCTGTGGGGAAAAAAAAAAAAAAAAAAAAAAAGTCTGCATTCACCCGAGAAAAGGGCTGCAGCATGATCATCAGTGTCACAACCAAGCTCTATACAGATCCAGGGTGTTTGTGACCATTACCTGTGTGAGTGTGTGTTTGACTTCCCAATACCACAGGTCACATCCTTCAGGGAACCAGCAGAGATGATTAATGACGGTTTCATTGTTTGGCTCTCTGCCCTGCCTGACAGCATGTTAGTTTAACATTCTCCTATTTATACTGTACGCTTTGATTAGAGGGCGACAGGTTACAGCACTGTTCTTAGTTTGATATGGTTTATCATTTATCCTCAGCAACTGCACTTTTTCTGGGGAGCCGAAATTTCAAAAACAGGTTGTGAAAATTATAAATGCTCATGACTGATGTTTCAAAATGTGCAGAAAGGGGCCAAGAAACAGGTTGTACTGAATTGAAATAGAGAAAATTACCATAGTCCCCGCAAAAAGATCACATGCAAATCTGTGAAGCGTTCCACATTTAGTTCTCTATGATACATGAAAATTCAAGGCACACAGGAGTATTTGTTACATCTACTGTCTGGATGCTGTGGCTTTGACCCTTGTACTCATTAGCATCGGATGTTTGCAATGGTGGCAATTTAGGAAATGAAGATTATTCTGTCTTTGCTCGCACTTTGGATGACTGTGTCAGGTAAAGGTCTAAAATGTAAATGCAATACCGGATACCTCCGCTTTCACCATGAAAATATCAGAAGAAAAAAGACAGCAAATATGTTCATTATCTATCAGTCAGTGAGCTGAGTTGAAATTGAAACGTGAACATACAGCACAACCCATCAGCTCTCAGTGCAGTGTTGGGTAACCTCACTCCACTCTGCAGGTTCAGCAGGGGTTTTAGACCCTCCATAGGTGTGGGCCCAGAAACATCCCACGTGGTAGCTCACACTGTGATCGCCTCCAGCTCTTCGTATGAGGTGTTTTGTGTGTGTACGCATGCGTTTGGGTGTGCATGTGTGTGTACGTTGGCAGACTCGCGCTTTTATTCACTGCAAGCTCTTTCATCCTCTGTAAGAGGGCCGCAGGGTCTTGCCCTCTGAGCCCCAGAGATGAAGCCTAGTGTTTATGTGCGTTAGATTTCCATCCCACAGAGCGGGCCCTCCCCTACTACTCACATTAAAGGAACCGTGTGGACAACAGCTCTCTGGTTTACATTTTTATAGTTGTCAATTTCCGCGGGCAGTTATGATTAGACAGAAATAGCTATTAAGCTGATAGACTTGGAAATTATTCCTCGTGTTGGCTTTTCTTTAACGATTTTTGTTCAGTTTTCTCAAACGAAAATAAAACTGAAGATCTAGCGGTGACGCAGAGATTTGAGCATGAAAAAAACATAAATGTGAATGCACACACACATAAACGTACGTGCATGCTCATATTCAGACATCCAGACTACCAAGCAGAGGCATGCAAGTGTGCGCTCTGATACACACTCACACACACATGCGTGCACATATGCATGCTTGCGCATATACACACACCCTGAGAGAGTGGTGGGTCAGGCGGTACCAGAGGCCGGAGCTGACCTCTAGTGAGTGTGTAGATTTATTCTAATCAGTACTCTGCTTCTGACAGGTTAACTGCTGCCCTCTGACCCAGGGAGCTCTCTGGGTGTCACTGTCCTTGTGTTCCCTGTCCGCTTTTATCGGCAGCAAAAAGAAAATGTAAATTAAATGCAGCATAAAAATAGATGATGGGAGCTTGTACCTCTCATCTTTTTTTTCTCCACCCTATCTCATCTCTCCCTCCTTCCTCCGCTCTTATTGCAGCTGCTCAAACTGCAACGGAGGGATAGTTGCTCTCCATTTTTGCACCCCTCGCTCTCTCCTTCATTCTCCTCTTCAACACGTATGCAGTTGGCATACCAAGAGCAGCGGCAGGGTGGAGAGCAGGTAAATGGTAGCTGGGCAAATTCATCCAGAACCATCCAGAGGCTTGACAGGTGCGGGTCATCAGAAAAGTTATATGCTGGTGAGGGGATAGATACGGATTATGATGGAAAAACCCCTCATCCAGACCCCAAATCCCAGAAGGAAATAATACCTCCCCCTGTCTCTCTCTCTCTCTCTCTCTCTCTCTCTCTCTCTCTCTCCCTCTCTCTCTCTCTCTCATCAAGCCTTAGCAGCTGTAGAAATCCAGTGTAGTGTTAGATCTTATGTCGTGCCTTTCAGAACAGTAGAAAGGCCAGCTGAATTAGACAGCATTGTTATGCCTCCATCAGAGCTGTTTTCCAGCAATGCCTCTAAAAGCCCTCACACACTTCATCAGTATTATTGTAATTCTTTAGCTCTAGGTTATTTGGCAGCTGCTGTGCCCCACTGGCAAATCCCATTCATGATGCCGTCCCTTTCACCACAGCCAGGGATCCATTGATTTTCCTTTTCTCTCCTCTAGCCTCGCCCAATTCATTTTGGATTGCTCGATATGAAACATTTTAATTTCTGCTCGCACCTCCACTTGGTCGACAATCAGAGGTCTCCCTTTTTTCCTCTTTTTGTAGTGTCCCTTTCTCCGGCTCTTTAACCAGTCCAGAAAATGGGGGAAATTGATCCCAATTTTTCTTTTGGGTTTTATGACGGGTTGATAAGGAGGTTTTAAAGCCAGTTGGGATGTATTTGTATTGTTTTTTGTTTGTTTGTTTGTTTGTTTGTTTGTTTGTTTTGCGTTAGTATTATTTTTCTTCTTCCTCTGCAAATTATCAAATTGCCATGAAATGGTATATGGCGGTGTTGTGAAATTTGGCAAGACGATGGATAACAATGTGCAGATGCTGCACAATACATATGACTTCAGTCAACTTGATTATGGTAACATAATTAAAGGTCCACATTTTAAGCCTTTGAAACTTCCACTTTGTAAGTAAAATTGATGTGAAACTTGCTTCACAGATTCTGGTAAGTGTGCACTGCAAATATGATGATTTCACTATGAAAGTCCGCCATGATGGATTTTTTTGCTGATATGTTAAATCTACAGCTAATATAATGTAAGGTTGTGATTGGTCCGTAACTCAAGATGGGTTCCAGTTATCAATATGAAAGCTGAACTGGCTGAACTATTGGCCGTGTTACATTTTGTGGCAATGTTTAGTAACTGCTATAAACTGTGGCCCTATTTCTTAATGTGCAGTGTGCGTGTTTTGCATGTTAGTCTTGCTGTCCATTTTTCTCCTGTCTGTGCATGTGCAGCATGAGTAGTGATTTTCCTTTAGCCCTTAAGGCTAGAGTGAGGGTTAACCCACTATATTTCACTGGCTTTAATATCACCATATCTAAAACAAATGTAATAGAGAAACTTGAATTGCATGTTTGTGAATTGTAGATGTAGTTTTTACATCCACATAGGGTATATTAACCTAGATAAGTGGACGTTACTATCATCTCTCTTCCATGTGGTAGCCTCATCTTTATGGACTTGAACCCTGACATCATCGCTTGCGGTAATATTTCCCTAGTAATAGAAGTTTGTTGGTGTTGAAAGCTATTTTAATTAATACTGTGACTTAAAGTGCAAGAAACAAATGTGGGATGAAAAACAAATTTCGTGTGTTTTCTACAGGCCCTCTGTAAGTCTCATGTTGTAATACTTCCATTGAATATGCAGATTTTATGGCTGCAGCCTTTTTGGTGTTGTGTGTGTGTGTGTTTTTCTGTGTGTGTGAGTGAGTGTATGTGTATGTGTGTATGTCTGCCTGTGTGAAATCAGTAGCACTTCCCCTATGATTGGGCAGGGATGTGCCATTATAGAGGCTATGTGCAGTCTGATGGAACCTATTGATGTCTGAGTACACAGACCCTCCTTAATTAGTCCATCACACCCACTGTTTTGGTCTCTATAGGATCCCCATAAATGATGCTTCTTTGTATATGCCATGCATTTTCATACTGAGGCTTTTTTCTCTCACAGTGATGGAAGGAAAAACTATACATTATACACGTACATCACAGGGGATCAAATTGTCTGCCACTGTTAGAGAGTCTGTCTGACTGGCTGTCTTTCTCTCGGCACTCTTTTCCCTGTGTATGCCTGGAGGTCAGTGTGTGTGTTTCCGCATGTGTGTGTCTGACAAAATTTGTGCCACTTGGCGTTTTGCACACTAATCCGGGAGCCTCGCACTCGGCATGGCAGATATTTTGGACTGTGTCATTGATTTGGAATCGAGCTCTGCGCTCCTTGTCCTTCACTTAGTGTTGAAATCGATGATCCCTGCCTCTGACCATGCATTAAAATCTGCCCCCCTCACCACCCACCCACCCCTCTACCCTTCCTCTCCGGGACATTGACTCCTGCTTTTATCCTGCTCTGTTCTCTGTTTCTCCTTCACCATCCTCGGGACTTGGAACTGTGCCACTCATGAATATTCAGTGCATATGATGGTTGTTATAAGATTGGACAATACCTGCCATAATGCTGAGAGTTGGCCTGCACATACAGGTAAAGAAGTGGATGAAAGAGGGGATTGAAACCGCTCCCTCTTCTTTGTTTAGCTATTGATTGACTTTCTGACTGGTAGACAACAGCAGCCTCAGACAGCACCCCACTGCTCAAAAAGTGTGTATGTGTGTGTGTGTGTGTGAGTGTGTGTGCACATGCATCTGTGTGTGAGTGTATGTTTGAGTGTATGTGTGTATTTGTGTGTGTGCACGTGCATGCCTATGTAGCTGCGGGTGGTGTGCAAATGGGTTTACATTATATTATAGGCAAGTCTGATATGTGGAGCCGAGTGGCCAATCACCGCACCTGTCCCCTGCAGGTTGACCCTTGACCCCTGCATTCTTGGGGAGAGTTTGGGCTTTTCCCCAGTCACCACCTGGAGAGAGACTGGCCCCAGGCCTCCATCGAGTCTCCTCTATTCTCCCCCAGCATCCATCACTCTGGAGCCCACTGGAATGGCTTCAGCTGGATGAAGGACACATAGAGGGAAAGGTCAGACCTCAGCCCACTACCTTAGAAATTTCATGTTGGTCTAATTTTTTATTCATCCCTCATTCATTTTTCAGTCTTCATGAATGTTCAGTATCAAACTTGCTGTAATAAATGTGAAGTTTTTTTTCCACCCAATTTTATTTTGTTCTACTTGAATCATAGTTATTCATTCTGTGTCCCATGTCATATTTTTCAAGAGGAAAAGTCCATAGGGGGTCCATACCTTGGTATAAAATCAGAATGTTTCTGGTATGTGGGATAATGTACAAATATAAATTTGCAGAGATTTCATTCCCTGTTGGTGAGACAAAAAAAAAAAAAAAAAAAAAAAAAAAACATATTTGTGCCCAGAAAGTGCTCAAAATGAAAGAAATTAAGAGCTGAATTTCTGGCTTATGTTCAATCATCAGTGTCACAATTGTTTTTCAAGAGAAAAATTTGCCTAGTTAACATGCAGTGAACAATACTGAGAGACAGAATTATGTTTATTTTGACTACATTTTTCACATTCCTCTTGGAGCATCGCATATGTCTCGGGTGGACCAGAAAACTACATTTATGTGCTTTATCAGCATCAGCAACTCCCTGAGGTTACCGCTGCCTCCTTGCAGACCGACCACTCTTTGTCCACAGTGAAAGGCTGCTGTTATTTCCAACACACATACAACATAACGTATGGTGAGTAAGGGACAATGGGTGGATGGAGGAGAGGAATGGAAACACAGAGCAGTTAGAAGGGCAGGTGGATAGAGACAGAGTAGGAACAAACAAATGAAGAGGGCATCTCATGTGCGGACCCCCCGCGGTGCCCAGCTGAATAGGCCCAGGCACTGAGTCCTGGTGTCAAAGGAGAGGCCTCTCAGTCACATTGTACACCTCTCTGTCACCACACTGGCCTGACAATAGGGTCTCCCCTGTTGGCAACTAGGTAAATATTGTGGATGGTAGGGGGTTAGAGGTGTGTACTGGACCCGTTTGGACTTAAGTGAAAATCAATGCTGGTGTGTTGTTGAGGCTGGGGGCAACAGACGCAGTTGTCTGTATGTGTGCGTGTGTACGTGCGTGTGTGTGTGTGTAGTGTAGTGTCACGCCTGGAGTGTTTGCAATAATGGCAGGCCATCATAATCACAGGACACTTAGAAAGGTCAGCTAAGGGCATGTTTGGCTCTAAGTGAGCACTGTCCCTCACACACACACACAGACACACACACAAACACACACATATGTATCTATATATAGATAGATAGATATAGATATAGATATAGATAAAACACATACACACATTCAATTACATGTTGATGTCATTCAAGAGAGGAGGATCAGCTATATTTACCTGTATTTTTACCTTGATTTTCTCTTTTTTTTTCCTTGCTGCTTTTTGGGTGTCTTTTAATGCATCATGGAGAAGAAAAAAATGTAGCTATTTTCTTTTTTTTCTTTCTTTTTTTTTTTTTTTTTTTTTTACATTTGCTCTCAGATTTTATGTGTATGAATCCAAATATTTATAAATGTTTAAAGTCCATCCTCTACCTTTTGTTTTGATTTCTCTAAGCGAGAAATACTAAATTTGATTAATCAAAATCCAGAAAACCCATTTTCTGAGGCGTACCTCTTTGCTCCCTTCGTCGACCAAGCAGAACAGCTATCGCTCACTCACTCTGTAATGAGACCCTGAGCAGGGCAGACAGGCCTATGGGTGCGCACACACACACACACACGCGCAGACACACACACACACACACCAGCACCGACACACACACCTCTAAGGATTGTATTAGAGGGGTTAATAAACACGGCTCAAATGTTGGGTTAAGACTGCAACACGGACCGAGAATCAAGCTGTTTTGGCTCTCGTTGCCATCCTAAATCTAATTCAGTGTTCTAGAAGTGGAGTGGTTAGCTGCTATTGCCGTAATGCTATGGCCATGTCATCTAAGAGCAGGCGAAATCCAAGCGTATGATTAGGCCTCCGTAGGTTTGGGTGAGGCTGAGGGGAGACTGTGGGTGGGATGGATAGGTGGGTTTCAGGGGGACCTTTTAATAGGCATTCACTTGGTGAGAGCATCCCGTCTCCACACACACACACACACACCCACACACACATGCAGACACACATGCAATTTTTCTCTCTCACTCATTTGGTGATCTCATGGAGTGAGGCTTTGCCATGGAGGACAATAGCAGTGGAAATGGATTATGATTATAAAGGATAGGTAGTGGGCTGGCGCGGTACCTACGGTGTGCAGCATTAATATGGTGAAGCGCGCCCCAGGAGGCTCCCCGTCCTTTCTGCATAAACTCGGGGCTTGGTGATTTTGTTCATGCCAACTGTTGGTGTAAGTGCATACTGTACTGTGCCTGTGCGCTACACCTTTCACCTTACATGCTACTCCTTTCAAGGTCTTCAATAAACCTCGGCTATACAATTGAGAAGCCTCAAAACCTCCCCCTGGCTTTTTTTTCTTATGAGGCAGCTCGAGCGTGAAGGTTTGCTATGGTTAAATAATAAGGATTCATTTGATAGAATCAAATATGCCATACATTTTTTTTTTTCTTTTTTGTCTCCCCCGTCAATAATTAGTTGCACATTTTAGACATTTGATAGCAGGTTGGTCATTAATAATTCATGCTTGCTAAATTCATAAAACATCATCTTGTCCCCAGCAAGTAACATTTGATATTACATCTAAGGCCCAGAGCAGAGATGTTTGCCAGAATCCCATCAAATGAGATTTCTAAAAATACTGACTAGCATGTTCTCCCTCAAAGGCTCTCAGTGGCCCTTTAAGAACGACTGGAGGAGGAGAGATGTCCCCCGCTATCTATTTTCTTTGGCGCCACAGCTCTTTTTTGAACGTCCTCCATTTGATTCTCTGCCTCTCTCTTTTTTCCCTCCTCTCTCCCTCTCTTCCAACCCCTTCTCATGATGTCAGTTTAATTCTATCTAAAGGATTTAAAGCAACCAGTATCTTTTAATGTCTGTTGGAAAGGCACTTGTAACACATCAAATTTACTCTCACCTTTCCGGGGGGATTTTGAGGGGGAAATAAAGATCAATTATTTGCCGAATCTGAAGTTTCATTAAAATCACTTTTCTCTCTCTGTGTCCTCACGTCGTTTTAAGTGGGCCATCTGTCTAAACATCTCTCAGGGTTCTTTTCCCTTTTTTTCTGATCATTTCCTCGCCTTATTCATGAACCCTAGGAGTCCAGCTTTGTAGTAGCGTTGGAGCTGGAGCAGCCTACCCCCACTGAATACAGCTCTGGGCCTCTGCCTGCACAAGACTCCCCCTCTACCCCTTTACCTCTCCCCTCCTCTCCCTTAACTCTCCCAAATAGCCTCCCCTCTGCTTTCTCTTCCTCCATCTCTCCCCCACAAGGACCCACAGAATCTCTGAACTTGATACACAGAAATGGTCCAGCTTATTGAGATCGGTTCTCTTCACCCACTCTCCCTCTCTCGCTCTCCTTCTCTAACCCTCCACCCCCCACCCCCCCAACCTCATCTCCTGCCTTCCCTCCTTGCCTGCCTCTCCTCCTTATTGCGGATTTGTATGCAGGCTGTGACCTGGGTGGCTACAAAGCACCGCACATTATTCTTGATCATTCCTCTGCCCCCCGTGATGCCAGTTATGAAGAAAGATCCCTTAATGATGCTCTGACCATTAACAGTGTTTTATGTCCAAATGTCTCCCTCATTCTGCCAGCCAGTTGGTCAAATATAGATATAAGAAATTGGGGGGAGGGGGTGGTCTACAGTGACAAGATTTGGTAAAATATCCCTAAACCTCTGTGATTATAAACATTAGGGCAATAATTGCTAAGTAAAGGGCACAGTCTGGTGACTGTGTTCCAGATGCTTCCAGCGGTATTCTTACTGACAGAGAACTGGAGTGTATCACATTACCATATAGTACGAGGGCTGATTTTCTAACAGCCTCAAGGTTGTACCTTATTAGTGATGGCTGATTTTTTTTTTTTAGCCCAGTGAAATTCAAAAGCAATATTTTGATGGCTGTTACATGTATGTAATGAAAACGCTATAATTTCCAGTGGATTTCTGGATTCCAGATTATCTCACATGCATGAATTAATGTGTTAAATAAAAAAAAAAAAATCCTCTGTAAATGAGATCATTTGAAAAGTATGACTGCTGCGCAAAAGTAAAATTCACTGTGGAATATTACCAACTGTCCGAAGGCCTTTATTTACAAACAATGTAGTCATCCATACTTTTAATATTTTTAATTAAACCCATCCCGCCATTTCATTGTAGAATGTGGGTGTATGTGGGTGTTGTATTTGTGAGTGTGAGATTAGTCTTGATCAGTGTCTGTTGTCACAGTGCCAGCATTGTGTCTGCAGCCGGTCCATCCAGGCCCCCTCATCTCCCGTCCTATCCAAGGCTCATCCCTCTGTCTATGGGAAGACAAGTCACAGCACCAGCCTGGCTTGGAGCCAGTGTGGAAGCTCTGGTTAAGCCCCTCTGCCAAACCTGGATTACACTGAGACATTAATCATTGGAGAGCATATTAAAAACACTATCATATACTTTCACCGTCCAAACTGGATTGGCATTTCAATGACAACAAATCTGCCATAGGCTAGTAGTTCTGCGTCTGTGCTTCTTTTTCACTTTGCTGCACATCACACAAATACAGTACCACATATCAAACGCGAAAGCTACGGCTACTTGAGAATTCACTGTGTTATTTTGGGTGGAGTTTTGTAAAGAGGAATGCCCTTTAAAGTCCACTCTCTTTTGTTGCTTCATTGTTGCAGCTTATTGTGTCATAAGTAATTCTAGCTGACTTCAAAGGACGTTGGGGCGCAACTGTAGGGTTGTGGGAAGCACTGTGAATGTTGAACAACGCAAATGACCTCTCTCAGATGGGAATGGGGATGTACAGATTTTCTCTTGTGAAAAGACTTTGTTTCCCATTTTCGTCTTCTTTCAAATTGATATGTGACCTAAATTTGACAAATAAGCACTTATAATGCAGAAACCCAATGCCAAACTTGATCTCCCTGAAGTTTCTGTAGGCCTATTCGTGTTAGTGGGTGCATGCATTAAGTGTCTGTGTGTGTGTGTATGAGGCAAATGAAAGTTCACATTTAATGGGTTTTGTCGAAGCAAGTGGGAGCTACCAAAATGGCAAAGGGAGCACCACAGAAATAGATCATATTTCTGGTTTAGGTGTTTTTTTCTAATAAACCAAAGCAATATATCAGAATTAAGGATAATCAGGGCTTTTCAATATTGGCTAAGTGGATTTGCGTGAGGTGTGTGTAGGAGACAAGAGGCTTTGTTATTCTGCAGTGTAACCAATTCACTTAGGGAATATATGCATTTGGGCACCTATACTGGAACAGACGGACATACAAATCAGAGTGATGAATCTATAACGTTCTGCAGACTTCAGAGCACTTTTTCAAGACATGTCACTTAGACATTCATTAATTTATTCTGTCTCCGGGCTTTTTTTTTTTTTTTTTTTTTTTTTTTTTTTTTTGGATGGGGGGGCTGAAGGGTTAGGGGGTTGGGGGGTGGGGAGCTTTCCCAGCATACACAGAATGGGCTGAAGACAGGGAAACACCCTGAACAGATCGTGAGTCCATCGCAGGGCTGTCACTTGGTTTCTGATGATGTGTGCATGGGTGCATGTGTGTGTGTGTGTGCGTGTGTGTGTGTTTCTAAGAGGGGGAGAGAGAGGAAGAGACAGCATGGAGAATTAAGGCATTGTTCAGCGGAGTCGCCGGTGATCAGCAGGAGCTGGACATGCAGAGACTGTTGGCGGGGCTGGAAGTTGGGGGTCCATACTATCACTGTCTACCCTACTGGAGAGATCTCCACAGGGGAAAGAGTGCCCTCTGGCCCCCCTACACTCCCATCACATCCATCCACAGCCCTCACACCTCCTCACACACATTCCTCGCATACTCTCACTATTAGCCTGTCCATCTTCCTCTGGCTATGACTCCGTCTCAATTTGTCTCAGGCTGACATCTCTGATATCTTACTTCATCTTGGCGAAAAGGTTTGTGTGAAAAGTGGGAAAAGAGTGTCTGATGTGTGTGAATGTGTTCGGCCGTTTTGACAAAAGTAAATGCACTTATATTATCATTTATATTCAATTATACACCCGGCTAATATTGGGCATTTTGGGTCATACTATTGGAAATTCTTTAAGCATCTCTGTAAATTTCTGCTGCATTTTCTATACTGTATATGAAGGCTTTTTTTTTTTTCCTCTCGTCGCAGCCTTTTGGTAAGAGAAAAGACTTTTACAGTGCAGTACACTCACACCTGCACGCATACAGCTGTCAAAACTTCCTGCTGATGCTCACATAAGGCTGATGCAACAAACACACACACACACACACACACACACACATACACCTACAGACGCACTTTTCACAATGTGTTGCTCTTACAGAAGGTAGGTATCAGTGGCATCACACTCCTATGCAAGCAGACACGCATGGAAGCACACGAAACTAATACACACTTTATGCCGTACATGTTTTGTTCCGGCTGTGTTGCAAATTTAGCACAGATGTCTTTAGCCTTTGCATTGATCTTACGCTCAAACACAAATTTAGCACATCATCGTCTTATACGAGAGCGAAGGAAAACAAAGCTTTCAAGAGGGTGAAAACAAATCGGCCCCCTCTTCAGATGCCTGCATTTCACTTGGGTTGGTGTTAAAATGTCTCATTTTATATGACAGCTTCACAGCGTTCTCATATGGCTCACGGACTGTGTGTGTGTCTCTGTGGATTGGGACCTTGAATGAATTAGACACACATGCACTGATGTTATATTTTTAGTCGAGTGTATGTTTCACAAGTCATTTCCCAGCTACAGTGTCAGACAACTACAGGTTAAAGATCTGAAAAAAAAAAACTGAAGCTGAATCAAGTTAACCACCAGCTTTCAAGGTTAGAGATTTTTTTTGTTTTGTTTTGTTTGTTTAAGGTAATTGTAAGGTAATTTTAAGGCACTTGCTCTATTCAAACACCATGTTTTTCAGTCTAAATGAACCCATCAGTCAATAACAGTCAATGACAGCGGTTCCCTGCGTTATCAGTATTCACGCGGGAAATTGTCAGCTTTCTAATTAAGTGGATCAGAATTAATCATACAGCCATTCACGGCGGCTGTGTGTCAGAGGAGGAAGCTGCAGCACCCAAACAACACACACTTGTGCACACACTTAACCCACACACACAAACACACACAAGCACATAATTAAAACACATATAGATATTCTACCCTGCAACTGCATCTGTTTTATACATCTCATTATAAAATTCATTAAAACTTGGTTAATTAATAAAGGGCGTAGTTGTACATTTTATTTCAAGTACATCCTAGTTTGGCTTGACTGTAGATATATATTGTATAATACACTCATCACTTTTTCTCTGCTCCACCTATTCACCTGGATATAACCTTCCTCATTCCTCCTTCACACATGGAAGAAACTTTGTTTCTTGTCCTCAGACCAGCACTGATGGAAATTTAACTTTGTCTGCATCTGAAACTGTTTGGCATTTAAACTCAGGCCTTGTTGATTTTTGTATTTAACTAACCTTTGGGAGGCGAGTGTGTGCTACCGTGGTATTTGAATATGTGTTTGGGTGCCTTATGTGCTTCGTGCATGTGTCTGTGTGTGTTTGTGTACACATGTATGTGCTTATGTGAGCAAATGTCTGTGTGTGTGTGTGTGTGTGTGTGTGTGTGTGTGTGTGTGTGTGTGTGTGTTTGCTTATGTTTAAATCATTTACTTGCACAATTGCCCTCTCCATTTTGGGCCACAGTTTCAGTGCGCTGCCCTCCCCCAGCTGACCTTTTAATGTAAACTGCTTGTTTTAAGATGCCATGTTGGATCAGAGCAGAGAGGCTGCTGGGATGCGACTCGAGTATTGCAGGGAGTAAGAGAGACAATTCTGAGGTGGGGAGAATCCGCCTACGTGACCTCTTGCACCTCTGACCTTTTAATGAAGCTTACATTACTGACAGCCACATTGACTTTGTTTTGTTTGGGACTTAACCCTCATTGAACCCTAATGCTCCTTTTTTCTTTCCCTCCTTCTCGCTCCAGTCTTCCTCCTTGTCCATGACTTGTACTCGTCCTCCCTCTCCTCCTCGCCTCCTTTTTGATCCGTTTCCCTTACCACCTCTTCCTTTCACAAGCAGACATGCTAACAGCTGATTTAGTTTGTTTTGTTCTGTCTCCAGCCTCAGCCTTCCCAATTACACTACTCAATGGCACATATCAAACTACACAACAGGGTCAGAAATTAACCCGAAATTAACTTGAGACCTAACTTAAAAGGTCATAAAGCACCCCATAATAAAATAAAAATCAGGTTTGTATTTCACCTTGTTCACATTTTATACATAGGTTTTCAAATACTCACACATGAATACAATTACTTCATGGAAGCCTTTGACTAAGGGATTCTTTTGAACAATTGGGAGCATTTTTCTAATCAGAGAACAAACAAAAAAAGCACGCAGCCTGAAGCTGTGAAAAAAGTTGGCACCACTCAGCCAGCAGTAAGCAAAAATGCTGCCGCCATACATACCGCTGATTCATGAAAAAATGAAGCAACTAATATTGTGAAAAAAAAACCCACAACATTTTAGCGGTGGAAGATGGACTGGTTGCGGACAAAGAGTAGGGAAAACAGCATCCTCCTCCTCTCTAAGGCCCACTGCTTGGTTCCATTTGTGAGAACAAAGTTAGTTTGTATAAACTGAGTGTTTATTTGCCTAAGAACAGGGCATATGTTTTATTTTATAGTTCAACATTACCCCCCAAAAATGCTGCTAAAAAGTAGTGAGGTAGGCAAAAATGCCCTCTGCAAAAAGTGACTGATGCTATGGAGGCCTAAGATAGGTGTCACATTCCCTGCCATTAAATAGTTCGTTTCACATTTCGGCAAATAGAAGCTTTTCCATTAAAAGAGGCAATTCATTGTCATATTGTTTGCACAAGTCACTTGCAGCCCCCCACACCCAGGTTCAGCAATATCCAGTGCTTTGAAAGATTATTATTCTAATTGTGTGTGTGTGAGTGTGTGTGGGCGTGCGTGCATGTGTGTGTGGCTGCCCTTAGGCCTCTTTTAGAGAGTCTGCGTTCGACTTAGTTTAATCCCTCTAGTCATATTCAGATATGGGTAGACCTGAGGCTGAGGGATTATCACAACAGAAATATGCTGAAGATATCTTAATCTGCTGTAATTCAGCAGTAATTGTAGAATTGATTTTTGTTCCTCCACAACTCCATCTTGATTATGCAGACTCATGTCTTTCGTGGCAGCATGGTTAAAATATTATGAAATGGTCTGGATATTGAGCTGAGAGGCAAACCTAATCATGTAGACAAAACTCGTATGAATGAGGATTTGACATGTTGATGGCTACATATGCAGTGGGATAATAGTTTGGGATAGTATGAAATAATAAAATAATATAAAATAATCCAAACCTCCCGGTAGTGTTCTCCTCAGAAATATATGATGTCAAGATAACAACAAATCAGCCTTAAACTATGAGAAAATAACACACGCATTCATGTGTCTGGATGATCACACAGTCACAGTGGATGAGCATGACTTTCACACACACACACACACACACACACACACACACACACAGTATTTGTAAAAAAAAGTCTGCACGACAATGCCACTCTCTTTGTGAGTCTCTAACAATGGTATAGAAGGGGAAGGGCTTTTGTCCTGGACTTTCATTTATGACACATATATTTAATGTCACTTCCTTTAATTTATGATTTAAATATTGTACATTAACTATGCAATTCTCTGTGAATTTGCTATCAGTGTGTCTGTCTTCAGCAGGGTCTGCCGACCACAGTGTTAACATCATGAAAATATAATCTTCTGCATCAACTGTCTCTCATTTGTCAGTGGTTTCTGTGCTCTTCATAAGTCGGCATCCTGACCTGGGAAGCGCTGCGATATCTGACTGCATCTGCGACTGCTGGGGCTCATGAAGGTGATCAATCTTCATAAGTGAAAGTAAGTTCAATAAAGAAACACGCTCAAAAATAAAAATGATGCAAATATCGCAGCACACAGGAAACTATAATGCAGCTGCAACAACATTTTGCAGCGTTTCTATATGCGCTTCTCAATTTGCAGTGTGTTTCTGTTTTGTCGTGTATGTTGGTGCGTGTTTTGGTTGAAGGAACTGCAGTTTATCTCCATGGGTCTCATTTTGTTTTCGGGTTGTCCGTCCGTCTGTCTGGTCCGTCCGTTCATACTACGTCCCACTCTCATGAACAGGATATCTCAAGACCACCTCGAGGGAATTTCTTCTTTGTTTTGACACAAACATCCACTTGGACTCAAGGATGAATCAATTCGATTTTGGAGGTCAAAGGTCAAGGTCACAGTGATCTCAGAAAAAAAAAACTTTTCTGGCCATAACTCAAGAATTCATACGCTAATCATGACAAAGTCTCACGCACATGTCTAATGGGATGATGTTATGAAATATATATATATCCAAAAGGATAACTTTACTGTGACATCATAATGTCTTGAAGAAAAAAAAAACAACTTTCTGTTCACTTCCTCTTCCTGGATGACAGTGATTGATATTGAGATTTGCACCATGTGACAAAGCTCTTGACATTACTCACTGGAATGCATTTCAATATAGTGAAAATTTCCATTTCACCAAAATATGCACTTAATCTCTTTTATTAAATTCCGTCAGTCTTCACTACAAATATTATAAAGGAGTCTTGACAGACATGGATGTAAACCGCAACTTGCCAGGTTTGCGGAGCCATACAAGCACAAGGCAGTGATTCTGTTTTCTTTTTTTTTTTTCTTTTTCTTTCTCTAGCTCCAGTAGTTAGTTGATTGAGCATAAAACAGCGATGAAACCCTCCATTTCCCCTATGACCCTTCCAGCTCTCCCCACTGTCCCAGAGTGCACTTTGTCTATGAGCTGTCTGCTTAGCCCGTGGCTGTCTGGCACACTGACCTCCTTAGGATGCCACTTTGTGTATGCGTGTGTGTGTGTGTGTGTGTGTGTGTGTGTGTGTGTGTATGAGAGAGAGAGAAAGACTGTGTGCCTGTGTGTGTGTGCATGTGCATGCCTCCACGTCTCCACCATCAACTCATGTCCTGGCTGTTATAAATAATTCATTGGCCACTTGAGGCCCCTGGAGCAGAGGAGCACTTGTGTGAGCCTTTAGTGGTGGCCTTTAGGCACTCCAAACAAACATCCTCCTAAACTGTACTCACACACAAAACTTAATATGTCACAGCAGATCGACAGGCAGCCCATAAAGCAACATCATTTTTCCCAGACATTACAGAGAGAAGATAGCTCTTTTCCGTTTCCTGTGCAGTGTTATCGTCTGCCTTGTATTCTGTATATGAAAGCTGCAGCCAGGGTCAGCGATGATGTCCTGGAGGAGAAGGAGGAAGAGATAAAGAGGGGAGGGTGTGTGTATGTGTGTGTGTGTGTGTGTGTGTGTGGAGGGGGTTGCAAGGCGCCCAGGTTTTTACCTCCGATCTGCTGTCTGCCTCTGGTCCATGCATTTGATGTGGTGGGTGGGTGAGCGAGGTGGATGAGGGGCGCAGGAGGAGAGCAAATCGAGAAGAGGTGAGGGAGAGACAGCGTGAGCAAGAGAGGGAGAAAGAGACGGGGGATCAGGCGTTGAGAGGTCAGAGTAGCATCTTGACTCCTGAGGAGAGGAGAAGACGTGTCCAGTAGCACCTGCCTCATTACCGTCCGCCCCCCCTTCGTCTGACGTAACCCCGCTAACCCTGAAGAATATACATTAGCCGCGGGCCATGCCTATGGGCCATGCAAACACATTTGTACAAGTTTTTGTCGATTAACTAATTCAGAAGTGAGCTTAATTATTCCAGTGCCCTTAATTGAGATAACAATGCAAATTTCCTTCATTAACTGTGACATGGACAATTTCTCCCGGGCTCCGCGGGGACACCATTATATTCAGAGCCCGTGGAGCAGGTTGCGAGGTGTCATCGGATATTCAAATGGCATGCTTGTTTAATTGCAGTAAATGTAGCATGTCCGGACGGGTTGGCGGAGGAGATTTTGAGCGCATGCCTGTTTGTTTTGTGGGAGTGTCGGTATGTAGGTGTGTGCGACTCTCTCTTTGGATGTGTAATAATGGAGGTGTTTGGATGGGTGTTCAGGTAGGAGTCGATTCAAGGTGTGTGTGTATGTGTGTGTGTGCATGGGTGTGTGGGGCCATTGGGCCCCCCAGGCAGCTGTTTGCGGGGCCCTGTGCGGTCCCGTGGGGCTCCTGAGGGAGTGTGTTGTTGGACTCTTGTCTTTTATGGCAGCAGCAGTAAACATGACAGGCTGTTTGGAGACCATCTGTTTCCAATGGCTGCCGCATGGTAACAGGGAGCTCAACCTGAGATCTGCTTGGTGTCTGTCTCAGAGGTAACAGTCCTGTCTGCCTCCTTCTACAGGGGGGTGATGACGGGGAGAGAGAGAGAGAAAGAGAGAGAGAGACAGAGAGAGAGAGAGAGAGAGAGAGAGCAAGTCCAATGAGTTGAACTTGGCATCAGCATGTGCTATCTAGCATCAAACAGCACCCCAAGGACCTGCAGGTACACCCTCATCACCATACACACACACTCAAACCCTCACACACACTCCTAAGCGGGCATACACACAAAGGCTTGCCCAAATGCGTGCATGCGTACACACATTCTCACACACATATTGAGGAAAAAACACACATATACTCTCTCCACACACACCGCAGCCAACACACAAACACCTCAGATCATTAAGCTAAAGCAGTATTAAGAGAGGCGGTCCCAGAGCATGGCAGATTGAGTCAAGTTCCTCTAACACTCCCTGTCTGCCGACACGACGCTGTGTCAAAAGCCCGTCTCCCTCAACACCTCCTCTTGCCAAATTGAAATGAAGGGAAGAAGAGAATGTCACACTCCTCTTAACACGTCGTCATTAAAATGGCTCTGATACACTCATTTGTTCACCTCGCTCATTAATCTCAGTGATTTCTCACGTACCGACGTTCAAATCAAAACATTGCGGATAATTTCGACGTGTGACTCGAGCTGATTTGCAAGTCGTTTACCTCCGAGGCCATCTCGGAGTCATTACAGTAGCACGGGTGCATTTTTTTTTCCCTTCTCCCTTGTAGTGTCCTCTGTTAAAAACACATAAGAAAAACATGAGTCATCCTCTAATGTGCCTCTAATCTTAGTTCGACACTGTTTTCATCTAATCAATCCATAAGATATATACATATTTGTTGAGGCGTGGTTTATCACCCCCATCCTGTGGCCTAATTATTCTTTTAGATGTCATTGATGTTCCCATCATT
The DNA here is from genome assembly GCF_902150065.1 of Myripristis murdjan. Classification (NCBI taxonomy): domain Eukaryota; kingdom Metazoa; phylum Chordata; class Actinopteri; order Holocentriformes; family Holocentridae; genus Myripristis; species Myripristis murdjan. The sequence continues at coordinate 21,959,456 of NC_044000.1, forward strand.
ACCCTGCCCAAACACCCCCATCCTGTTAGGCCTTGAACCCCTCTCTCCCTCTGCCTTGTCATTTCACTCTCCCTGAACGTAGTCACCCATTAAAGAGCTGCTGCAGTCCGCCACTGATTATCCCTCAGTACATTTACATTGAATAGGTCATTGGGACCCAACTAAGTGGAACTAATGTGGGACAGAATAGCGGAGGGTTTGGGTTCAGTGTTACACGAACCCTCTGCTCTGTAATAAGGAATCTCTGATTGCTGTTAAGTGGGAGAGTGGGTCCCTCGCTGATCCAAGTCGTGTCTGGAAGAAATCTGTGGTTGGTTGTTTGTTTGTGTGTGTGAATGTGCATGTGTGTGTGTGTGCCTGCCTGTGTATGTGTGTCCATTGCAATAATGCATTTCTGACATATGCTTCCTGTCATATAGCAAAAATCAAAATGATTTTTTTTTTTTTTTTGCTGCATGCACAAAAAATGCCTCATCCTCTTCTTCTCACACATGACAAAGTACACCTCATCCTTTAAGGAATTGTGCAGAATATTATTGCAATTGTCGCTTGTATTCAAACTGCTAAACACCCAAACAATCATCCATTTAAATTCAAATAATGAAAGCCTAGCGGAATCCAGGTTCACCTTCGTCGATATAGGATATCTACTTTTAGAGGTTCCATTGTTTATTCCTTTGGTTGAATCGCTGCCCTGCATACAGTATTGGTCTTGTGATTATGCAGGGACAAGGATGCAGAAGGCTAGGCCATATGGTAGATGTCTCCTCGCCATTCTGACGGAGAGAAGACCTGGGAACGGGCCGCAGGGTCACTCTTTGACATGTACTACCGCGCACTGTAAAAAGACAGCAATTATATACACACACACCCAGTCAAAGGTAGCTGTGTGATAGGACTGTATGTTTTCAGTATTCTGTCTGCTGCTACTGCGAAACATCTGTTATGTTTATGGCAATATAGCCACAGCTTTTTTTTTTTTTTGCTGACAATAAAGTCTATCTTCCTACACAACATGTGTTAGGTCTCTGGTTGAAGTAAACAGGCAGTAATTTTGTATCTTGTTTCTTCTTCGTAGGCTCGTCTGTGGGTGCGGGCGGGGAAAAGATGAGAGATGATACTTACACCTCTGGCTTAACATTGTGGGTGGGAGCACAGCAGCTGGCTGACTTTTATTAAGGTGTTGCGGTGTGTGTGTATGTTTGTAAGGATTCGAGTGCATTCGCGTTCCTGTGCATTGATTTCTTTGCGCTATCTGCCTGTTTTTGTGTGTCTGTCCGAGTTTTTGATTCTGTTTTGCAAGCGTTGAGACTGATGCCATCGATTAGTATATCAAATAAAGCCTCAGTCTCACGATACATGACTAAGGGAAGATGCTACTGATTTTCTGTAGTCAATTATGTGGTCATTTTGCTGAACATGAGAAAGAGCGTGGAAGAGAGGGAGAAATAGAAGAAGAGAGGGAGTACCCTGTCTATGTGTATCCACTTCAACTGGATTTAGCTGTATGAAGCGAGATAGATCAAATATTGAGTGAGTGAAGGAAGGGCATCACCACATCAAAGGCTTGGATTGGGAGGCACAGGGAGAGATTAAAGGCAGCCTTGAAGAAGTGGGTGAAGGAGACCAATCCGTGGTGGTTGTAGCCACGTTGGACGGACCCGTCGATAGCTGACCCACTGCACTGCTCCAAGTGGCTGCGGTCTGAGCACAGCTCCTTCTCCCTGCTCAAGCTCCAGGCTCTTCAGGACTCACACAGTGACCTTGAAGAGGAAGGGGTCATGAGAGCACGGGGAAGATCAACACTAACTGGAACAGGAAGAGACTTGCTCTTGAAATTATTCAAGGGATGGGCGTTTCGAAATTCTCCGCTGAAGAGCGGTGAAGCTCACCTAACTCTCTTTCATCCTCCTCCCTTCACACCTAACTCCATCATTTACAGGTGGTACGGTTTCATCTTTTTACTTCATCTGTGATTTTTATTTTCCAAAAAAAAAAAAAAATCATATTCATCTAGTAAACTAATAACTGGAGCCGCAATGAAAGGCGAGGACACGGTCGTGAGTAAACAAAGTTGAGTGTAGACCCAAACCCCTGCCGATTCTGGCCCAGTCAGGCTGCCCTGTTCTGGCCCGGCTTGTCTGCCTGCATGCCTGCCTGAGCTTGGCTAGGTTTGAAAAGTCAGGTTTGTGGGTGGATGCCACTCATGAATATGCATTTGGCTTAAGCCGCGTAGTCCCACTGCTCTCTGCTTTGCCTCTCTCACCCAACCCTTATGCTCCTCTCACTCATGAGTCCTTTTTAAGTTAGGGCTACATTTTCCTGGGGCACATTCACAAAAAGCCTGAAAAATAAAATGATTCATGCTAGAACTTTTGTTACAGGTCACCACTACAAAGAGAGCATGTACCAGGTCGGCCGCAGGACGTGTCAGGATTGCAGTGGTAAAATCCAAGTAAATACTATCATTATAACTCCATATTCTGCCAAATAAAGAACTCTCTATTAGGTCTTGCCACTGCCACCGCACGTTTTCCGTGGCAGCAAAGCTACGCACATATATCTAAGGGATTAAAAGATTTGTGTCAAGGCTGTGAAATCTTAGGAGAATCTGGGCCTGACTTACTGGGAAGGAGCCCAGAGGCATTGTTTTTAAAGATGTAGCCTATAAATATGACACATGCAGCAACCGTTGACTGCTCTTGCAGAAGGACTCTTTCCCTACATCTCGACTATCTGTCTATCCATCCATTTATCTATCTGTCTATCCATCTATCTATCTAGCTTGAACTATGGCTTCATTACCACCATCAGAAGGATTCCTTTGAGAGCTCACTAGCAAAATGCTGCCAGCACTAAGGAGCACATGAGAGGCGCTTCAAACCAACCATCAGAATAAGTCCTAAAACGTAAATACACACACGCACACACATCTATCTATCTATCTATCTATCTATCTATCTATCTATCTATCTATCTATCTATCTATATCTATATCGATATAGATATAGATATAGATATAGATATAGATATACTGTATATATATATATATATATTTAAATATAGTCCTGATCCTGAATTTGATTTAGGCTGCAGCCACTGTTTGTGAGGGTGTACTTTTTCTGTATGTGCTCCAAGTCAAAAGGCACAGAAGCTAAGAACTAAGATCTCTGCATGTACAATCTGCTGGGAATCTGTCACGTGACCGATCCTTTTTTATCCACACAGTTGGGGTGTGTGTGTGTGTGTGTGTGTGTGTGTGTGTGTGTGCGTGTATGCGTTGCAGCCCCGTATAAGTATTAAAACACCATCTCTCCCCCACCCTTCCATCTTTGCGTTTCCTAGGTCGTGGGTTTGCAGTCAGCTTAGTAAGAACGTGCATATCCATATTCTGTAGTAAAAAACCATGTCACTTTTCACATTAATTGATTTTCTCTCTGATTTTCCTTTTTTTTTTTTAGTGCCGTGTTAATAAAAAAGAGCAGTGTCAAGCCTTGTGCTTCGATCTCCTTCCACACCTTTCTTCTCTGATGATTGAGACAGTTCCTGATTTGTTTCTTACATCACAACTGCTAGGAAGCCTCAAACAGACCAAGGACGTATGTTCTCTGACACGGCTCCCCAACAAACAAAATTAATGCCTGTTGGCAAAATGTTTCCTCCAGACCATGATCATGTTTGATGCCTTTTTTCCCATTAATTGATTTTTTCTCTGATTTTTTTTTTTTTTTTTTTTCATTTTTTTAAGTGCTGTGTTAATAAATAGCACTGTGTCAAGCCTTGTGCTCCTCCTTGTATAGCCTTCTTCTCTCTTCTTGTGCTCTTTGACTCGGCTCCCCAACAACCAAAATTAATGCCTGTCTGGAAAAAGTTACCTTCAGGCCATGATCACGTTGGATGCTTTTTTCCCTCACGCTGACACTCAAAGTGTAGCTGTTCACAGCACAAGTTACGAAGAGCAGCAGCTCAAAGGGCACTATGGCCATTTCATCATCCTTGTTGCTATGCAGCTGTCTAATTACAGTTGGCTGGCTAACTTAAAGTAGCAAATGGCATAATGACTTTTACTGAAAATAAAAATAGGCAAGAGAAAGTTAGTGATTGCTCTACTTACTGACTAAGAGGAGGATGAGATGTCCATTCTCACAATGAGGACCTGGCTAAAGTTAAGACTCAGATCCCGAACCGCAGACGGCAGGAGACACCTGTGAAGCCGGCATTGTATTGTGTCAGGTTGATAAAACAGTCGGCGCTGAAATGAGCCGAACAGACAAGCAAATTTGGACTACAATCCTGTGGGACCCGGGGAAAAATTATCATCAGCCAGTGGTCTCTAATGTGTGTTTCTTTTGGAAGACTGTGCAATGAAACATGAGTCTCCTTGCATCCATCTACGGCGCAACAACGTTTCTTGGACATGTCGCTAACTTGTTACCGTGTTATCTGGGGAGCGGAGGCAGGCTGGCTAGTTTAAATGGGTGGAATCGTGATGTGTGACATCACAAAAAGGCGGAAATGCTGTCCGCACGTTTTAAAGGCAGAGTTTCAAAAAACGTGCTGTGTGCATTTCTCCGTTTATCACAGGATTAATGCATGGGACAGTATTTATGTGGACCCGAGACCTTCCCTATCATGAAAAAACAACAAAAATAGCATTTTTCATGCCATGGGGCCTTTAAGGTGTGATGGGGAGCTCCCAAAACATGAACCATATAGTTTGGAAGAGATATGCCACAACTAATCTATTGTAAATAACAGAAGAAAGGCACTTTCAGAAAAGCATCCCATGCGATTTTGTTCCTCAAGAAACTTTTAAGTGTGTGTGTGTGTGTGTGTGTGTGTGTGTGTGTGTGTGTGTGTGCGTGCGTTTGTCTGTGTGTGTGTTGTTTGGTTCAAAGACAGAGCTAGAAAGGGAATCATGACCTAAATGACAGAGAGAGAGAGAGAGAGAGAGAGAGAGAGAGAGAGAGAGAGAGAGAGGATGCAGATGCTGTTCTTTATTTGTTGTCATTTATGTCCTACTTTTGAATCAAATGCATCTTCATGTTATACGCCTTTTTTGCAATGTGGTATGATTCTTGAGGTGAACTGAATAATTGAATATAAATAGAATGTCACATATCTGTCAGAGCACAACAAAAACATCATGCAACATGGAGTTTTTTGAAGAGCTTTTGAATGTTTTGAGTAACGCCTCTTGAAGGATAGGCTTGTCAACAGGGAAACTAGATTTGTCTCTCATCTGAGTTTTTGTAGAGGATGGAAGGATGATAGTCTCCTGGCTGCTGGCCAAAATAAACTTTTCCATCCTTGCTCTGGAGGGACTGACCACCAAACTCTGCCAGCCAAGTACACAGAATGCTGCAGTAACCTTGACGGTACACTACATCTGCACTTATCCATTCCACCCATACATCCTAATGTATTATTGCCTAACCCATACTGTAGAGCAGAAAACTAGACCCACGGTTAATTTCAGCAATAATACAGTTGCAGACTCATTCCTTTCCTTATCCAAATCCTAATCCCAATTCATTGCCTTAGCACTAGCCTACTGTCAAGACAGACGTGTAGCTTTGCAGTTTCTAATGCTTCTGCAAACCACTTTGAAACGGATAAGAAGTGACGGCGGATATCCTGTCCTTTCCCGTTCCCATTCCCGTTTGTTTGAATCCACTTTTCTGCACTTGTACATTTGCCTTGCAGTTGCATAAATACGTTCTATACTGAAAACTTGCACTAGCCCGGTCTCTTCTTCCTGCCCAGCCGATACAGCTCTGCATATTCCTGTCTTCAGCATCATCCCTATCCGTACCTCTATCCTCACCCTTTCCCCCATCTGAAACTCCAAACCCGTCTCCTCATTCATTTACTGTAGCTGTGGCCCACATCCCTATCCAAGATTCATCTGTATCCCCATCGATATCACCATCTCTTTTTCCTAGCCATGTCCCGGGGCCCATCCTCCTCTCCAGGCCCGGCCCACTGTAAAGTCCTGCCTACAGTAGCCTGTCCACCCTGTGCCCTGGCTGTCAGCTTTTCCAGGCAGGCTGTGTTGACAAGGGGAGGCCACTAGGGCTGTCTGTCATGGGGTTATTCTCGGGGCGGAGACGGTTCAGCTGATTCGCTGACACTGGCTGGCGTGTGCGGGGGCTGGAAGGGCGGCCGTTTGGCGGGGATTTACAACGTGTGTGTGTGTGGGTGTGTACGTGTGTGCATTTGGCGGGGAGCTACCAGGGGTTAGCCTTGCCAGATGACAGGTAGGAGAGAGGCGGGGAGAGAGACTCAGGAGGCGAAGAGAGAGAAACACAGGGCTGGCCCCATCTACACACCTAAACACACACACACACCCACACACACTCATACACACACGGCCAGTTGAAGGACAATGAATTGTGTTCCAGACCCCAGCAACACAGCTGGGAATAAATGCCCTGAGCCCTGAGAGAAGTATTTTTTAATTAGAGAGCAAAGAGTAAAAATACTTGACAGAGAGTGGATTAAGGACTCCAACGGCTGGTTTAAACTTCATAAGACAAATGTTGCGCGACAATGTCATCAAACTTCTGATAACCCGGGGCATTTATACGCTACTAAATACACCTGTGTGTTGGTGTGTATCCTGTGTCTATGCCTTCATGGAAGAGTGCCTGATTTCTGATTATGGATTTCTGCCATGCCACAGCGATACTGATGGCTTTGGCTACCTCGGCCCAGGGGTCAAAATGCTGCCACAAAATAGCTGAGTCAACATGGTCCGCATAGACTCGGTTTATTCCAACGGCGCATTTGCAGTATAGACAATTTGTTTGCTTCTCCATGACATGCTTCTCCATCTGTCTGTGGTGTTTTTCAGGAGGTGTGCAACATGTGTCTGACATCTTCCAGGATGTCTGAAATTATGTCAGAATGATAGAAAATGAGCTAAAGTTTCTCTTTAAGGGTATAAATTAGACGTAAGAATATCAAGGTTGACTTTTGTTCAATTTTGACTCTTCTGTCTTACGGCTAGACACAGAGATGCCTGCAGGATTCTCATGGTACGCACAAAGATAAGATAAGATAAGATAAGATATTCCTTTATTAGTCCCACGGTGGGGAAATTTCACGTATTACAGCAGCAAAGTGGATAGCAATATATGAAGCATAATTTCAGTTTCAGTTCAGTTTCAGTTTCTTTATTTACCTCGATGCCGGAAAAACAACAATCACAAGACACAAGGTCTATACACAGCAAAAAAAGAGAAGTGATTAAAAGAAAAAAAAAAGATACAATATAATTTGTTTGTTTGTCTGTTTATAATTTACATTATAAACAGTATAAACAGATGATAAGTACCAAAGAGCAATATAAACATTATAAACAAGGAATGTAGAAAAATACTACAATTTAAACAATAGAAGAGAATAACCTAAAACCTGAGGGACAACACATTCCGCCACACTCCGCCGGAAGAACCGCCGGAAAAACGACCAGGTTCACTCTTTAGGCTACTCACAGCACACGAATACTATTATAATTTGGCAATGGTAAAGATACAGTATCCACTTTATGCATAAACACATATTTCAGAGATCAGCCAACAGAAAACCAACCAGTGAAATAATGAGAGAGAGATGACATGTAATCTGTGTGCAAAAGCAATGGATTCCCTCATTTTGCTGCATCATAGAGCCTAAAATTAATAGCAATAATAAGTGTAAACAAAGCAACAACACAATAAAACATCTGAAAGGCAGATGAGAGAATAGTATCCCTGCCTATTTGAAGTGTCGTCCTGCTGCATCAAACTCAGCACAGCATCCGCATCAACAGCAACATCATGTTGTATGTTCATCGGTGCAAATGTTTTGTCAGTCACTGCATTCCTGAGATACAGCTTCAAGCATCACAAACAGCTGAAGCAGCACTCAGCAGTTGCAGCTGGATCCAGGCGCCGTGAGCAGGATCTTCATGACAGTGTTTATGTTTGGACCGAAGTCTGCGGTTGATTTCAAAACGTGGCGGATGTCATTACCGGCAGGTGTGTTTTGCTGCCTAACGTGCTGCTTCCAGAGTTCAAGCTCCACATCTGAGGTGTCAGCACTGAGCATGAAGCACCGTATTCCTCCTTAATCCCGCGCCATAAACTGTCTGTCAAGCACGTAAATTCGTCAGGTAGAAGATTCTGGGCTTTAAGTCGTGACACTGCTAGACATACTGCGTCCTTCACCTCTGTGGTCGAGAGGTCGAAGAGTGAGAAAATGTTGCAAAACAGTTTTAAGCTCGCTTTCTTTGATGGCATTTTTGAAATGTGCTTAAAATATGTGAAACCCAGCTATTCAATGAGCAGCTGCCAGATGAACAGTCCATGTACTGAATTACAAGGGCTACTTGCTCTGGGTTACAATGAACGTCTGTCTTATGAGCTAGAAGGGAAAACCACTTGGCCTCCCTGTGTTTGCCGCTGCTTGCAATTGCAGAATCTTCACTGCTGCAGATTTTTTTTTTTTTTAAATGCCTCAAAAGTATTTAATTATTTTCATTTGTGCATTTTGTTATTTTGGAGGTAACATAACCACTAACTGGCTAAGCTAAAGCCAACACTGTCACTGCCAACAGCACTGCATCACGTCTGAGAGGTAGACCCTGCAGCTACCTATGATGATGATCTTTTTCCTTTGATTTTGTGTGGAAGTTTTGAATTTCTGTAGATGGTGAGGACTTCAAAAGCGACACAAGCTTACACTAGAACTATATCTTGTGAGCATGTATTTGCATCCGTGTGCAAAAATATGCGATTGCACACTCTGTGTTTGGTCTCTAGCATAGTCTGAACGCCCTCAGAGTGTCTTACAACTTAGCTATAGACTCTGGGGTCTTGTCTGGGGTTTTGGGGGTCTTATGGACTGATATCCAAGCTGCATGGTTTCTGCTCTGTCTTGGAGGGTCCCAGACACTGGGGTCCTCTACTGCTTAGTCAGGAATCCGATGCTTCTGCTCAGGTTGCTCTGCTGGGGACTCTGTGATGCTGGTTTGTGGAAATGTGGCACCAGCAGGCTTGCTTGTTGGCTCTCTGATCCGCCATGTGTGGATGTATGTGTGTGTGTGTGTGTGTGTGTGTGTGTGTGTGTGTGTGTGTGTGGTGAGAGTGACGTATTTGGATTTGCGTTTATGAGAGTAAATGGGAGAGTATTTGCACCTTTAACGGTCTACATTATTTGGGAGTACACAGGTACAACGTGGCTTTGTGATTCTGGCGTACATGTGTATATACATGTATTGCATAAGTGTGCTCTGCATGAGTATGTGTGTGAGTTTGTGTGTGTGAGCAGATGAGGTGGGGTAATCTCTTGATCTCCATCAGAGGGTCCCTGCGACATGCCGGTGTTGACGTTGGCCACAGAAGCCAGTGCAGCCCAGGCGCCAAGGCCACCCCACTCCACTCATGTGGTGCCAGCACTGTGGGCCTTAAATAAACAGGGTCAGCTTACAAAGACTTAGGACTGACATGGATCCACTGGCCTCTCAGTCAAGTCCTCAGATTTGCTTTATTCTTACATCTGTCAGTCTCACTGGAAACAGTCATATCTGCAGCAGCTGGGAGGCCGTTCTCCTCACGGAGCCGTGTTTATGATTCATACGTACAGTAATGGTGCTTTGTTCACTTTTCACAGCTTGAAAGACTTTCTTGTGATTTCTTCTTGTAATGAATATATAGGAAAGAGCTGTGGCATTTGAAGTGTCACTCGTTATCGAAATTAACATATACTTTGACATTCTTTGATAGTTTTCTTTCATCCAAATGGCTTTCCATATATATATATATATATAAAAAAACAATCAATTCCTGGAGGAGAGCTCAGTCGATAACTCCTTCTCTAGTCTTACCTTAGACCTCAATTACCATCTTGAGAGTTTCCAAATCCTACATTAAGTAAATGGCAATTGACTCTTTTTTGCTTCCTATAATAGTAGTGGCGTCTTGACACTGCAAATGAGATAGAGTTCAGACATTAGTATGCTGTTAATTTGACCCTGGGCGCCACTATGCAATCAGATCCAAAGCCAAAGCACTTAGCCTATGCTAAGGATTAATGACGGCCATCTAAAACAATTTGGGAGCCAATCAGTTGAACTGAGGAGGGTAAATCTAATATGATAATTTATCTGCATCAACGCGACTCGCCTGGCAGGGAGGAGTATGCTAATTGCGCGACCCTTACCTAGTGACTGGATGCACACAGCTGGGTGTGCTGGCTCTCGCACTGCTATTAGGGAACTTTGAGGGACTTTGGAGTTTGCTGAAGCGAGTTCTCCTTGGAGGGTGATGGGAAGTGAACCCCGCCGTCTCACACTGAGCCCAGCCCTGCTCCCCTCAACCCCTCCATTTCCATTTCCATAATGCGCCCGCCTCCAATGACATGACAGCAAGGCGCAAATAAGTGTCTGTATTGGTATCAGATGGAGATGTAGAGGACAGAAATTTTAATGTGGTTGGAAGGCCTCCCCAAGGGACCGTTATTGCCACTATAGAACATCAGTTACACAGTTACAACAATAGTCTCTTAATTGATTCGTTTAATTAGCCGGAGATGGAGCTAGTGCTGCAGCCTGTCATCCTGTATCATAGGGGGTCTCTTCAACAGCCTGCATGGCCCGCCTCTTTACCCTGCACCAGTCAGACCTCCATTAAAGTGTAATTATATGTAAATTAAAAATACATTAAACCCCTTCTCAACTGACCACCGAAACAATACTGGCTTTCAGTTCCTCCCTTTCATTTTTTCTTCAGAGCAAGAAGTGAGTAGGCGCAGGAGAGAGGGAGTGTCTGGAGAAACAGGCAGCCAGATTTTATGACACATTTCAAATCTCTTCCCTTACCCCTGAAAGACAAGTAATTAATCAGTGCCTTTGATGGATAAAGTAACTCTGTAATTCAGTTGCCGGCTTTGTATCGCGCGGATCAAGTGGACGTGGGTGAGTCGGGGGGTTGGGAGGGCTGGCGGGTGTGTGTTGGGATCAGGGGGCCAGTGTGGGGGTGTGTAAGAGTTTCTATTTAAACTGATGCTTCTCAACAAAAACACCCACCCTTCCAAATCCAATGGACCCGCTCCCCCTCCCCTTCCCTTGTTGTCTACCCAAGCCCCAACTTCACAAGCCCTCTTGGTATGGAGTTGGAGCCGCGGAGCTGAGAGCAGGGGAGTGATTACAACTTCCTTCAGTGTGAATGGTGCAGATGTCGGCCTGGCCTCAGTGAAGCGGAACAATGCCCTCAAAGGCGTCTGGACATAATGGGCCTTTCTCCTCCGCCGGAGATGTCTCTCTATAGCAGCTCGCAGCGCGGGGATGCTAAGCAGGTGGCACACAGAGAGACAGAGACGGCCCCAGCCCTTTCAAGTCCCCGCGGCTGAAAGGCATCAGTGGCTACATGCGTGGAAGAGTCGCTGCGGACTGCTTCTGTGGTCAGTCTGGGCATTAGTGTCTGGAGGTGTCATTTAGCTGTGGATTAGCCAGGCCGCCTGTTCACTGGGGATTTTCTCCCATTGATGGGCCACTGAGAGAAGCTGGGATTGATGCTCTCTGGCGTCTTTCTCTCTGATGTGCCATGGCTTGGTCGAAGATTGAGAGCTCTCTAGGTCTCATATGAAGAACTTGGAAAGCTCCCTCTTCTCCCACCCTTGACTCTCTCTCTCTCTCTCTCTCTCTCTCTCTCTCTCTCTCTCTCTCTCTCACACTCTATCTATCTATCTGTTTCTCTCACTCTCTCAGATTCATATATATGCAGCATGTTTTTGAAGTTACATCTGCAACACTACTAAAAGAAAACTAGGAAATTTAAGCTTGATTCTTAAAGTAATGTATGTGCTGACATTTTTGTTGGCATATAGTAATTGCTGTCTCCTCTGTGTTTACCATGTTTACACAGCTTATGTAACTCCCTCTTCTTTCTCATATAGCAATGTATGTCTGTTTAATGACCAGTGCCCGATGCCTGTTGCTTTAACTATCTGCCCAAGAACTATGGAGGAAAGGTAGCCTTTCTGGCCTGTTCCGGCCAATATTATTAAATGTGCACTGTCCCTTTCAAATAAACTAATAAACTAAACAAAACTTAATCATATTTATATCACTGCATTGCCTGATGTTTGTGGAAGTCTGTCGAAAAGGGAATATTGTGCGTGCATTGTGTGTTTGTATGTACGTGCATGTGTGTGCATGTGTGTGTATGTATGTGTGAGCCCACGTATGCAGCGTATGCCTACGCACCTTACACATGCGCCTCCGCCTAAGCATGTTTACTACAGCACACTTGTTTGTGTACTAAAATGGAAGCACCCTGCTCTTGTGGATTTGCAGATTTAATTATGACAGCACAAGCGTCCCACCGTGTGTTTACCAGGAAGTGTCCCTCTCTATGGAGCTGAATAATTTGCTCTCCTCTTCCCCAACTGTGTGGCATTACTGTAGTATTCCCAGGCCCAGTGGAGAGCAGTGGGGACCAAATGAAGAAGAGTCACCTGGTGGCTCCTCCCAAGGTCTCACAGAGTTAACATGTAATGAATAAATTAATATCTAATGAAGGAGAGGGCCGCTACTATACTCACCCTGCACTCGTGTCATCAAGGGAGATAGAGGTTGAAGACACTAAATACTGCGCCAGAAGCTGTGAATTGACAAACAACATCAAAAGACAGAGAGAGTGGTGCTAAATACTTTGTATGCCATCCCACTGTGCTCATTTGAGCGGAAGTTAATGTCATCTGTACTTTTATTCTTTTGCATTAACATCTAGTGAGGTTCATGTTAGAATTGTGCTTTTATCACAGTGTGGGCTGATTAAAGGGATTTGACTCTGGGAAGCAGTCTATTCTTGGAAGTAAAATGTTACAAAAGAGGTAGTGCCGTGCGATGTTTTATTTCACAGTTTGGTTTTTCGACCAGCAATACTGTCCAATGTTGATTTGGGTAACGCTGATTATGATTTAGAAATTTGCCTCTGAAAGAAAATATTTACAATGATTTTCCACTTATTGCGTCATTCTCCTTTTTTGACCCATACAGACACCTGCAATAAACTGTCTCACAGTGCCTCTGTGTTACAGGAGGATACAGTATGGTGTGCCATGTTAGATGGTGGCAGAACAATAAGCCCACAGATTTACCTTTCTTGTATCCTTTGTCATTGAGGGATTTAATGCGTCATTGGCACACGTGTGCAAGGCGAGTCCTGCTGGGCTGTTGCTAATGTCGAGGCCCCCTTGTGAGAGTACATTATCTCTGAGCCCTCCTGTTATTCTGGAACAGTCTTTGACTTCTAATGTGCCTATCTACACATCCCCTGATTTCCAGCGTCATTACAAAACCAACTAACAATCCATCATACCAATCTCTTGTCATTACAACAAGAAACTAATAGTTCATTAGTTTAGCTCTTGGTTTGCATGAATTACAATTGGCTGTTCAGCACATATTGAAAAATATTTTATCTAGCAACTTGAAAAGGGCCTATGAGTCACACGATTAGCGTGTGAGTGGATGTGACCCTGCAATAAGGCGAAGATACCTCGTCTAACCGACCAATCAGTGCCTATGCTGAGTGTAAACAGTGCAGTCGCCAGAGGTGAGAAGTATTAAACTCTGCCCTGAATCCGATATGATATTTTTAGTCCTAGTAATCATTCGGGCCGCACTTTGATCCAGTGCCTGAGCACAGAGGGAGTCGGTGCTGAGCTGCACGTTAGCCTGCTCCTTACAGGAAATACCACAGCTTTCCCCAGCCGCAGCGCACAATACTACAAACGTGAAAAGATAAAGAGAGGAGGAGAGAGGGGGAGTGGGAACAAATATTGCAACCTAAACAAGTGAAATCAACAGTCAGCATCAGTCAGTAATAATGAAAAAACAGTTAATTCAGATATCCTCATTGCCAAAAAATTCATTTTTATGGTTTTATAGGACAACTTTTTCCATTTTTGCCACTGCTTGGAAAATTCACTTTACACTAATGTTAATCAGGCTATCGGCCAAACTGCCTTCTGTATCTATTTGTGTATAATGTCAGTTAATTTTCATTCATTTCATCATTCAATTCACAGTCAAAAATCTTTGCAAGCACCTCTAGTGATTGTAGCTGTCATCATCTGGCAATAATGTGAATAAACAAATTCATATTTGAGTTGAAAAATGAATTAAATGGATACAATAAATGACACATGCATTTTTTTCAACACATAAGATGTTTATTCTCATTTTTATTCATTAGTTTGATGACAAATCACAGATATAATACATCTCTTGCTTTATTTATTTCCCTCAGTATTTTTGGGTGACACACTTTGCATTTAAATGTCTATTGATCATTACATGGGTTCGAATATTTTAATAGGTTTTGGTATATATATTTTTTTCATTAAAATTTCTGATACACAGTTCTTCCATTTGGTATTTTTGAAGCAATATATTAAAGAGTCTAACAGCACTGGGTGGACAGTCAAGAGCATTTGAGTGTAGATCTTGTATTTGGATTAGTTGGGTGTTGCTGCTGATGTGTGGTGCAGAGGAGTTTTTTTTTTTTTTTTTTTTTTTTTTTTTTTCACACTTGAGCGGTTGACCAGACGATTGCTTGCCCCACAACAATAACCACTGAGTAATGACCGGGCCCTAAAGTGGATCCAAAAGACTCACAAGCTACCCAAATCAATAGTTATCATCCCTACACCACACACCGCACGTTTTTATGGAAAAGTCTTTGCTCTGTGAACACAGACATCAGTGTTTTCAATCAATCAAAGCATGTTTATCTATCACCTAGTAGCCGCTGAAGCTCAGTGAAAATTATTATTTTTCCTGGGCAGTTTCCTTTGTTAATCCCTGGTGGCCAATCGGGATGCAGCTGCAGACTTGTGCTTTTGAATTCTCAGCAATTAAGATGATCAGCCAATGGCATTTCAGTCTATGGTCAGACCCGCCTAACATTTCAGCCACACCCATCTCATTATAATGTTAGATCAATAAAATCATATAAAGTAGATACCAGTTATTATATAAAGGGAAAAATATTTTAATGAATAAATATTGGATATGATTTCATAAAACAGCACAAACAGACATGTAGGTCAATGCAAAGGATAAATATATTAAAATGCTAAATTTATGAGTACAGTTGTGTTTTTGTCTGCAACATAATAAATAAACAGAAAGAAATTATTTAAATACTGAGGGAAAAAAAAGCTGTATTGTTTATTTGCATCCATTTAAATATTTTGAATAGATGAATAGATTTATTAAAATATCTGTTTTTAATGTGTGTTTGAGATGATCCTGCTTGAGACACTGGCACACACTGGATGCTGTGGATTCATTTATTGTGCCAAATAAATCTGTATGCACGTCACACACTCAGTGATGTACTGTTGAGACTCTGAAATGATGAGATGAATGGCTGTGATATTAAGTTATATGCCCTCACCTTGTTCCCGAGTAGCAGGCCTATCAATAGTAATGATCTGGAAGCGGAATTAGGAACCCTGATATTGAGTGTTAAAGCCAACTCTTCTCTCGTGGATGCAGAGAGAAGCACGTGTCTATCTCAGATTACACAGATAATACTCTGCTAACACTATTGGCAGCAGAGACAAAAACATTTGTTTTTTCGTTAAGCATGCAACATCGCTTCTATTGCTTTCCCCACAAGTATGACAGATCTGATTGAAGAGTAATGGAAGAAACACCTTTGTGATATTTTATTACATTTAAGGTCATGTTTGGAGCACAATAACTCCAATATGTTGCCTCAGAACCATCAGGTTATCTAAATAATAGGAGAAATTCAGAGATGTGACTGCATTTTGACTTCCCAGGATTGAGTCACATACGCCTGTGAACCCTTGCGTGATTTGGAAATGTTAAATGTTGTTGATTTTTTTTTTTTTTTTTCTTCTTTTTTTGTGTGTTTTTGTTTTCTGCACAGAATGGCAGGTGCACATTCCCTGTGCCCGGACACCCCATAAATCTGCTGTATTTACGAGCAAAACCATCAGCGCCGCACCAAAAACAACAAAATACGTTACTGTTCCCCCTATTCTTGTGTCGTGTTTGTGCAATGACATCACTGACTACTGACTGATTAATCACTCTAATGGTCCATTCTTAGTCAAGAGGGCACCACAAGGTCACAACCTTGAGGATAGAGGAAATGGTCACGATAAGTGGGGGGTCATCCTTCTGCAGATTCTGTAGGATAACCACCCCTGTGTCACCTGTGGCCAACCTACTGTCCATCCCCGAGTCACTCTGCCCGCCCTGATCCTCCTCCACCATCAGCAGAACAGCCAGTGGTCGTGCCCCCTGTGCTCAACTAGACAACACTTTGGCCCTGGAGAACAATAAAACAGTGTCAGTTTCTACAGGAAAATAGAGACAAAGTGAAAGAGGAAACAATTCGTTCACAACAGGACACAACGGCTGCCGAGGATAACCTGCCTTCAAAGTTGCTGGGCTGCCGTATCAGAATAGTTCAGAGGTGGCGCACTTCAAAAGGCTTGGTGCGGCTCCTGTATCGAGTCGTTTTTCCTGCTATTCTTGTGGGTTGGTTTTGGGTGCTATAAGTAGCCTGCATCCTGTCCCTCTGTGGTCTCAGGTGGATAGGTTTTGTTTTTGTAGCTGGGGCCAGCCCTTTAATGGCTCTCTTTGCTTCCACTGCTTCTGTTGGCAGGCCTGATTGGCTTGTTAGCAATGTGCTCATATATCATACGGCCAAAGTCTTGTATAATAAACTCCAGAGGAGCAAAGGTGACGGCAGTGTGGGCTGTTTCCTTGCTATGCTGTAGGCCCACTAGTGATCACAGTTACCGGGCAGGTCCTTTTGAAGCTTTCCCCCTCATTTGTTTATTTCGTAGTTTTAGTCTTAGTTTGTATACTTGTTTCTTTCTGGAGGCTTGCCACTGAAATATAATAGAGCCATCGGAACAAAGAAAGGAGAAGGAACTGGAAGAGCAATAACTTTTTTTCATCAAGTAGCTATCAGGCTTGGTGGTTTGTTAATGTCTGCAAATCTTCTTTGTCCTTGTGTGAGAAAGCATCTGCTCCGGTTTTGTCTCTAAGTGTCACTGTATCCCCCTTTTGCCCCTAAAACCTCACACATAAATACAGGCTTGAGGAGCTGCCAGTCTGCAACTTTAGAGAAGCCTGCCCCGTCCTTCTGTCTACCTCTTGCCTCTCCTGTCACTTCTCCCCCGGCTTCTCCCCCGTGTGTCTCCCATAGCTTTTGTGTCCTTTTGAAACATCTCGTCCGTGTTGATCGGCGGTGGTCTACTGGTTACCTCTGCTCCTCCCACAGCAGTCAAAGGCACACATGGTCCATTGTTTGGAGCACCAAGTCTAATTACTGTGCGCTCACCAACAGCGGTGGTAAGCAAGCCACTTAGTGAAGTAAATGACCTTTGTGGTGTAATTACCTGGTTGTTAGACAGTCTGTGGTAACCTGGTGGTCTAAACCCTGGCCAGAGTGCACCTCGGCTCCTCCTGGCCCACCTGCACCTTTGTTAGCCACCCATGGATCCCTCTATAGTCTAACATGGCTGTCTCTTGCTACTCCAAAACCTCCCCTTCCTGTCCCCTTAATGGCTTTCAACTTTAGTCTGGCTTTCCTCTCCACTGCCCTGAACTGTAGGTCAGCCTCCCCATTAATTACAGCTCCTGGTGATTACAGGGTGTGAGGGAAAGTGGCGGAGTTTGCTTAGTGTGTGGCGGGTCCAAATGGGGCATCTTTGACTGTTTACTTAAGAGTATTAGTATGTCTGGCTGAATATGTTTGTGTCATTGTTTCCCGCTGACCCCTTGACCTCTACTGCCTGAATATAATCAAGTCATTGAAGTCCAAGGGTTCATAAGGTAATTGGCTGAGTTTATCAAGTGGTGCAGATAGTTTTTACTCAGCGATATTTCATACCCTGTAGCATAGCTATTGTCAGTATACCCACTCCATGGTGTTTTACCTTGCACCAGCTAAGGAGTACCCAACCTAAAAAAAAAAAAAAAAAAAAAAAAAAAAAGAGGGTAAGCAGCACACCGGCAAACTCACACACGCTAACGGGTGCAATCACAGTCTCATATCCTGATTGTGCAGTTGGTAGTGTGGACAATGAGGGCGGAGAGAGGGAAATGTGCACGGCAGCTTTCCATTATGAGATAGTGTGTATTACTGTAATCCAGAGGGCCTCCTGCTCGCTGCAGCATGTGCCAGACTCCTGGGTGGGCAATCTCAGAGACAGTAGGGAGGCCCAGCTTATTTCTGGGCACATTTGGCATGGCCTATATGGCTGTTACAAGAACTAGAAGTGGAACAGAAGTCATAAAAAGACGTTTTGATATTTTGGGAGAAAACTTTTTTAAGTGCTGGAGGTGAAAGGTGTGATTTTTTTTTTTTTTATTAATATATTTATTTTTTGCTCAAGTCGTTGTGGTAAATTTGAAAAGTGGGTCATGTAACCTGCTAAAACATCATACTGAAATTACGACGAGAATATGAAGAGAGTCACGAATAGACCTTTAGGGATCAGGTTAAATATCTTATTTTTTCCAACAAATTAAAATCTCAGACCTGCCTCCTTGTTAGTGAAGGGAATAGGGAAGTTTTGGTTTGGAGCGTGCGTGTTGACCCAAAAAAAAAAAAAAAAAAAAAAATACACTGGAAAATACATCAAATCCAGGGGCAAACAAGCTGCATGAATGACAAGGCTAAAGGGGACAGGCGAGAGGGAGACCTTTGATATGGTTTTTAATGGGTTCCTGGCTCCTGTCAGTGATTTTGCTGTGGCTCTGTTGTCAGAAGCCCCAGCAGTATGACAGCAAAAGCTGCCCTAAAGACGACTTGTTGGAGGCCTGCTGATCCTCTTGGGGTCTGGAATGGCCTCAGGAGGCTCTGGAAGCCAGTCAATGTTCTGTCGGGAAGCGTAACCCTGTGCTGATGGCACCAGGCTGGCACTGGAGCACTGCTCTCTGCTGGGACAGAAAGACATGGTTGGTGTCCCACTGGAAATGTGTCTCATGCCTGTTAAGGTGTCTGCAGGCACATTGGCACGAAGCTTTTCGAGTGCTGTGGGAGTGAAAACCTGACAGAACACAAATACAATCACACGCTCACTGTGGAAAGGAAAGCAGAGGCACTAATACAAATACACACACAGACAGACGCGCGCACACACACACACACAACTCAGCTTTAACTACGTTAGCATTGTTGCTGGTGAAGCTCTAGAAAAACACACACAATGTAATAAAAGACATTTATTTTTTCTATTATGTCAATTCCAAAGAATTTTATGTTCTGAGGGCAAGAAATATTGTTTCAGAGACTGTGCTGGAATGAGACAAATGTGTCAATACTTAATACTTGTACTTGTTAATATATATCTCAAAATGTACAGTATATTGTAAATTTTCTTTTGTCAATTTAGGGATTCTTATTCCCGTACATTTTTTAAAAAAAAAAAGTTGCCTAAGACGTTCAACAGTAAAGTTCTTGAAGTCTTTCTGCTTATTTTCAGATTGCTGATTGCCATAGTTACTGGAACAACAATGGTGATCCTCCCAAGGTCATGACCTTGTGTGACCCAGGTTCAGAGGGAGGTTGTCTGGGATTTCCTGAGAAGAATAAGTGGGAAATCTTTGCTTCCCAGACCTCCCAGTAACCCTGAAAAGTGGGAGATTTACGAGGCCCAGCGTGGACTCCCCCTGATTGGCTTTATGATGGGACTTCCACCATGTCCTCTGCCGACTGTCATTAGGGGGTCGTCCACTCTAAACATAGGCTGCACTGGAGGGAGTCCAGGTGACGTTATGCTCAAAGAGAAGGTAAGGTACAAACCGGGAGGACATCAGCACAGCCTCTGTGGAAATGATTGCGAGGTGCTTCTAATTAGGGCAGAGGTGTAGAAATTAGTATTGGGTAGGGATGAGGTGGTAGCATACAGTACAGTGTCAATATTGGTTATTAATAGTGTTCTAATGATGATGTGTTATTGTAGGGCCAACCTGGAAGATACTTCAACCATGGGTTCCCTTGACATTTCTAATGGATTTTTTCCATTGGGTTTCCAAAAATTTAGGGAAAAAAATCTTAGTCTCATACAAACCATACAGACATATTAGAGCTGGCCCCATCTTCATCTTATTCCAGAAATATTGTTAGAAAATAAATATTAGATTAAAAAAAAAAAACAAAAAAAAAAAAACTAACAAACTGTAACTGTTCACTCGTGGGATATCACCACCAGCCCCTCTGCACATCCACCCTAGCTTGTCCTCACACATTCTAGTAGCTATAGCCGGCTGTCAGATACTAAAAATTCATAATTGTGCAGTGGCAATTTTTGAACGCCAGATACAGCTATTGAGCAGAGCATATTGAGCAGAATGAGAGTGAATGTGCTTGAAATAATTGTAATTCTTACAACAGCCCCTGTAGTTTCAGTATGACAACTTGAAAAAGAGCACTGGAAATCTGGCCAGCAGGGAACCCATGGCTCCAGGCTCTAGGCTCTAGGACTACAACTGTAACACTATATAGCGCCGAGTATCTGTAAATTGCTGACACTCTTGATTCAAATGCTGCAGCTTTATTAGAAGTTACAAGCCTATCCAACATAGACACTCTCCACTCATACTGGATAGACAGCTTTTGAGCACATTGAGCACACACACACACACACACACACACACACACACACACACGTACGCATGCACACATGCACTAGTGGAGCCATGCATGGGTCACCTGGCAGGTCACCCCCCACTCCCCAACACGAACACACACACACATAAGAATGCATTGATTCTGTGCCTGTCTGTGGCCATGCAGTCAACCATGTACATCTGAGCATCTGCACACACAATACTGTCTGTGTGTACATCTGTGTGCTTACTGTGATCAGTTCGAGTGTATGAGTACATGTGTGCATGTATTTGTATGCCGTCTGTGATTGTCCATGGACTGGGAATGTTGTGTCAGCACTGTCCCCAGTTAGTTAGGAACTTATTCAGGGAAAGCCCGGGTTGGAGGGGTGACGCAGCTCCTTTTTTCCTGTTAGTGTTAGCAATAGCTGGGCATTCAGAATTTTTCAGGATTTTCTTTCTTTGCCTCTGTTAGAGGGCAGTAAAAATAGACAAGGGAAAGAGTCACATTCGGTCACACTCAGGACCAGGACATTGTGGTCATGTAGCATTTATCCACAAGAATGACTCTGTCCTCAGCATTTTCAAGGCCAATCTTGGACCTGTGTGTCCATTTTTGTCGCGCTTTAGCCCTTCACCTCTGAGAGAGAGAGAGAGAGAGAGAGAGAGAGAGAGAGAGAGAGAGAAATGGCAGAGGTTAATTTTGTCAAAGTCATGCTAAGCTGATCCCTTGTCAGAGTTGTACCCGGATTAGACTGTTCAGTGTGATGTGGTGCCCTTTCATATCAAGAATCCTATTTTTCCTCCTTTCTCATATTTTTCTCATCAGTCAAAGAGTCATGGCTGATGATTGTCCAATTATGATGGCTGTTCCATGCAGGTCATGAGTGAACAAAAGCCTTAAATGATTACCAGGCTCTGCCCAGATCCTTAAGGCCTGCTAATGGCTGGGAGAAGACAGACCGAGAGCGACCATGAAATATGTGCAAGGACCCATGACCACTGGAATAATAGCACCAATCCTCCAGCCCCTGCCCAGACCAAGGATTCTCTCTGTCCACTGCCCCCCCTCTACCGCCACCACCACGCCCCAACCTGGAGTGTCTCACGCCTGGGACAGATGGCAAGCTGAGGTCCCTGACTCTCTCTCCCTCTCTGTCTTTAGCTGGGAGGCAGAGCAGAGGGAAGGACAATGGCCTCGCTTGATATAAGAAGGAACAAAACACTGTCATCACCAGTGTAATTGCTGTGTTCTGATGATTAGACTCCTGTGGATCAGGGAAACAGTTTGGCAATAGTGCACGCATGCATGTCAGGTTTGCACATGCACCTGAGTGTGCATATAAATGGGTGCATGCATATATACTCCAACGTGGCAATATCACTCATATCACCCTTTTTTAGCATGCAGGTTAATGGTCAATGCACTAAATACTACTGCAGCAGGTGAATGGTGTCTTATCTACAGAACAGTATTTCCTACAGTGTTTTGTGTGTTGGGTTCCCTTCTGTGTTCATGTGTAGAACCACATCCAGGGCAGGAATAAGGAGAAGATGGGGCCAGCTCTAATTAAAGCCAAAGGAAGAGTTTTGTCTGCTGTGAACTCCCAACCTGGGGCCACAGCAAATCAATTGACAGCCAGCACTGTCATCATCATCAACAGCTCCCGATCAGAGCAATTGGAGGGGAACAAAAAGAAATGAAAAAGACTCGACCAGGAAGCTCCCACCACCTGCGCAGTGAGAGAGAGGGAGAGAGGGGGAGAGAGGGGAACGGAACAAGAGAAAAATAGAGGTTCTGAAGATTGTAAAGGCATGGATCTAGCTATTGTGAAATGCTGGAGATTCATAAATTCTTTTTTTTAGGGGCAGGCAATTTTGTCATCATCACCAAGGACATCTATTTTGATAAACAAAGGTGCAACAGTGTGAACATTTGATGTGAACAGAATGATCTAATGATCCTTTAAAGAAAATGTGCAAGATATGGATTTTTTAGCTTTTCCAAGAGATTCAGACTGCTACATACTGTGAGTGCCAATAGCAAATGTTCCTGGCAATATTAAGAGTGTTCCCCAAGAGCAGATTTGGACTATTGAACCCTGTAAGCTGTATCAGTGCTCTCCTGTCTATGCGAACTGCGCCTCTTGGCCAGCGAGCCAAGGGAGAGCTGGATCAGATTCTTACGCAAACACATGCACATAAACGGCATGTTCTCATGGCATTAGCATTCCGAATGTTTTTCAAGACGAATGTGAATGCGTCTATTTTTGTCTCATAACCCGCTCTCTCAGATAACTCCCTTTGAATAAATGAATTCTGACAAGGGGAATCTGCATACAAAAACACAGCGGGTTTGGAGGCAGCGGCTGGTGCACTGGTGAGGGCCTCTGAAGCTCTCTGAATCTCTCCTTTCACTGCCTGCTCCTCCTGGGCCTGTGGCTCTTTAAATGGCCGCCTCTGTTCAGCCCCTGTTCACACTGGAGGGCAGTGAGGCATACGCTCGCACATTCAAACCTCTGTGCGTCTGGCAGGCACCTGCACGTCCTTTCACCTATACCTCATTAAACGCAGCAGTCCTGGAACCTCCTGAATCTGGATGGGAAGGAAAAGAAGAGAAGATGCACAGAAGTGATGGCCGAAGATAAGTATGACGCGTTATTCAGTATTTTATATTTAATCCTATCAGTGTCTCAGTATGCTAATATCAATGTCCTATCATTGTTCATTATTATAAATGTATGCTGTGCAGCCAAGAGTTGTTCAAACCCACAAAACTTTATTTTAGCTTCGAGAGGCGGTCCCAAAGTTCCCAGAGATACCAAATATGTCCTGCTGAATTAGAGGGGAATGCGCATAAAATGATGCACAAGATATCAAGATATATTTTATTTGATGTGGCCTTAAACCAGTGGCATCTTGGATTTGGAATATTTCACTCAATATAAGCATGATGTAGCTTCAATGAAGCATTGCAACCAGCAGATACAGACTATATATGTGCTATTGTTGAAAAAAAAAAAAAATTAATAATTCAAATAATTTTGAAGCTACCTAGGGATGAATTTAAGGGAAAATTTAAGGGTCCAAAAGGTCAAACCAGCTGCTCCTTAAGTGCAATTGAGCAAGGCACTCATTGTAAAATTTCACAGCACTGTGCCCCAGAATCTCACACCTCCAAAATCATAAAGTTCATCATATATGTAAGAGATCTTGTGTTTGTGTGTCTTTTATTCATGGCCTTCGGCAAATCCAATAAAAGTGAGATCCAGAGCACACAGACTATACAAGCGCTCCTCTCTACAGGTCGGTACTGCATGCCGCTAAATATGCCGACCAACCTACTGACATGCTTTTGTTTTATTGAATATAGAAAAAAAAAAAACATACAGTAGAAGAAAGTGATCCTGTTGGCACTCCACTCATCATCCCATGTGTTTCTGGTGGGCGCATAGAGCAGACTTTCAAAGCAGCACCATCTCCATATGGTCGCTCCAATAATCTTTTATCCGCCATCCTTGACTCTGGTTCACTCCCTTTCTCGCCCGTGGCAACAATTCTATCTCTGCATCAATTAGCACAGTGATTAATACAACAAGCAAGCAGTTTAGAGGTAATGGCACACAATTAACATCTCTCTCCATCATAAAGGGTATGATAAACATTCACACCACTGCTTGCTCTCTCTGGAATGGAAAGGAGTGTTTGTCCCTAATAAATATGCTCCGGGAAGGAAGTGGTGTGAGCCTGGTTTTGTGCTATACTATCACAGCATTAATCTAATTATAGGGCACTGAAAATGAAAGAGTCTCGCAAAGCATCTGCACACACACACACACACACACAGACACACACACAAGGTTCCCTGAAAAAGAGGGTGAATGCCTTTGCTTTTCAATGCACTGCCACCATGGAAGTGCCAACCCACTCTTCAAATGCCAACGTCACCGTTGAAAAGGCACCATTCACTTGCTTTTTGTACCCAAACTTGTTACTGACTTACTTTCACCCTCCTCCCCCCTTTCTTTTTCTCTTTCCTGTTTTCTAATTACAAATCCATTGGCACCAGGAGGGTGTGCATGGGTAAATAGAGCTGTAGGGGCCTGTCATGTGTGTACTAGTGGAGAGAGGTCCTTGCAGCGCTGGGGGATGAGATGATTTGTTGTGATTGACAGCTACCTTGAGACTGGCCTGATGGAGTTGTCAAAGCTGTATGCTAACAGCCTGTTTCCTTACCACTGCAGATGTACTATGCTCCGCTGTACTGCACACACGCACACACACACACACACACACCACACGCACGCACACACACACACGCACACTCACAAACAGCATTTGCTAGCGATTCTCACATCTTGGAAACTCAAATATTTATTAGGACAACGGTTTTACATGCAATATAAGAAGACTATGTCAGATTTCAAAATGAATTTTGGTTTCAGGGTGATCCCTGTATAAACAAGCATTTTGTACAGACAGTATCACACTGCCACCTCTTACATATCACAGACTTGTTTTTTCTTCAAAGCCAAGACAGAGCTGTATGTGAGGGTGCCGTATTAGGCTAACACTGGGTGTGCGAACACAATGGCAATCCTACATCTGGGAACTCAGTGGGAAAACTATCCCATTTCTCACTTGTGCTGTTAGAAGAGGGTGTGCATTTTTACAAGGTGGATAGTGTTACTACGAAATGAAGTTGTGCAAAATTCCCTGTGAAAATCTGGTTATGAGCGTTAGCTATAATTTTGACTGGTAGTGTTCATCACATGGGTCCTTAGAGAGTCAGCAGGGCAACTTTGTTTAAGGTGGGCTTAGTCCCTTCCCACCCTTTGTAAGTGTAACAGATGAATTACAGAATTGCATCATAAAGAAGAATTACGTACAGTTATCAAAAGCTCTGTCTCATCTTATATCGTATATACCTTACCTTTTATCTAAACTTCTTTAACAAAAAAAAAAAAAAAAAAAAAAAACTTTTAGACAGACAGATTTACGGTAAGAAATTAAGATGTGTACTTTACCGCGGGGGCTGTGAGCTGTCATGGCAGCAGCTCTCTGCTATGTTTCAACGTGTTATGCAGGCATTGTGGTATAGTGTGTGAGTTTTTGAATTCGGGCTTTAAGAAACTGCAGCAGGAGGAAAGGTGTGGCTCAGCTTAGAGGCTCTTGTTCTCTGTTAGGGGCTCAGCTTTAGCGGGGTATAGAATGACCACCCTCACTCTACACTTGGTCACCGGATTTCTCCTCTAGCCCCCAGTCTTTTTCCTTTTCTCTCTCTCTTTTTCCCTCGTGCCTCGTTCTCCTTGTGGTTTTCATCTCGGGAACAAAAGCTAAGTGTTTAGCTGTGAGCCAGATCAAGGGCCTGCTTCTTCCTCCCAGGAAAAGGTGGAATAACAAACATGGCGGACGCTGAAATGGACCATACCTTCTGTTGCCTTCAGACTCCCACATCTGTGCCGCGCCTCTCTCTGTCTCCCACACAGCTGCTGCCGAAGCTGGGGAGGCTTCAGCCCAGTGCCTCCCGGCTCCCAGCGCCTGGCAGTCCCCCGGGAAGCAGCTGACTGGCACCCAGGCTGCCAAGCAGATGATGGATCCTACCAGGAGAATCAGACGTGACAGGGGGAGGTGACACTGCAGGACTGGCCACCACTGAACCTGAGGACGAGGGGCAGATGCGGTCAGCTGCCTCAGCTGTGTGCGTGGGCGTGTGCATGTGTGTGTGTGTGCGTGTGTGTGCATGTGCGCGCAAATGCATGTGTTTGGATGCCCATGTGTTTGGCTGGTTATTTTGGCGAATGCAGTTGAGGTATTTTCCTTTTTTTTTTTTTTTTTTTTTTAGTTTTTCACTCCAGTCACATTCCCCATCTGGACCTGAAGTCTTTCATTAGCAGTAGGATGTTGGTTTTTACTTTGAAAGCTGACAAAATATCAGCAGTGTTTGATTCTTAATATTGTGTCAACTTCGTCACGTCTGCAATTAGACCTTCCAAATTGTGAGACAGATGCAAAACAACACATGTTGGGCGTTGGCTATCTGGAATTGAACAAATGAAATCAGCTTTATTAATGAAGAAATGACAAATACATTTGAAAAAGATTTTCATCCACAGTGTATCAGAAGCTGAATCTAGACCTCCAATCCTCTGTCATCTCACTGGCAACCACTGGTGAAACCCTGTCACATGTAGGCCTAATGCACAAATATCAGTCAGTAAAACCCCATAATTTAAACGTTCATCAGGCTCAACATGTTGTTTAGTCATTTCTGGCATGACCAGCTTGATCTTGTGATACCAGCTGGTTGAAAGCTGCATTCTTACCCTGCGGCTTCCTGCCGTGCCATCCCTCAACCAGAGACTGTGATGGTAAGTGACTGCTGTAATTGTTCTGCTCCCAGCTCTTACACTTCAACCATCCAACTGGCTCCTTCCTCCTGGTCACGCTGCATCGCCCTCATGGGCCCACTTGGCATGGACCCACAGCCCATGACACAGAGATTTAATGCAATTTTACAGTTCGTTGTTGATGTGGCATTTCTTTCAGTCGAATG
Source organism: Myripristis murdjan (assembly GCF_902150065.1). Lineage (NCBI taxonomy): Eukaryota > Metazoa > Chordata > Actinopteri > Holocentriformes > Holocentridae > Myripristis > Myripristis murdjan. The sequence continues at coordinate 21,986,668 of NC_044000.1, forward strand.
CCCGCTGATGATTGTGGTGCATAAAGTTTATTGACTCCCTTTCATTTTTCAGACACTGTTATTAACAGGCACTAATAGTAAATCAGAGTTGCAGATTACTGTCATTTCACGAGGTGAAATGTTCCTGATTGATTCCAGTGTTTGCATAACTCTAAAACTGGGGGCGGAAAAAATAGTGAAAAAACTAACATGAATAAATAATAAAGTTCAGTATGTTGCTATGATCACTGCAGAGATCTGTTTCAAAATTTAAAAAAATACATATATATTTAAAAAAAAAAAACTGAAAATTAAATAACATTAAAAACATTTTGACTGTCATCATAACGATGTAATTTCAAATTTTTACTTTAAAGCAAGTATACATTTTATTTACCATCATCTTACTGGGATTACGCATGCACTCAGATGCTCCCATCGCCTCATGTAGCCTTGCTGATTACGACAGCACACACACACACGAACGCACGCACACCCACACACACACACACACAGAAAAAAAAAGAGCAAACAGAGAGCGGAGAGAGAGGCAGAGATAGAGAGAGATGCCTACTGTACTCTGCATAAAATATTAAAATGTTGACCATGGCAAATGAAGTCTTCTTAGCCCAGTGTGTTTGAAGTGACAGTCATTGCTGCGAGTGGTGGGAGAAGTGGATCACCTCTTGTCATACAGTAGAGACCTAGTACTGTAACTAAGAGACTCATTTACCATTCACTCTGGTCTCTCTCGTCTTCACACACTCCTGTTAGATAGACACACACCAAAAAGCCACTCTGCATTCGTCACGACTGACACCGATAGCCGTCCCGTTGGGGAGTAACGCCGGAACCCTGGTGTGGTCTCTGTCCGTTCACTTTTGAGGCACATATCACCGAGCGAGGATGAGGAGGAGGCGGATGAGATGAAGAGCAAGAGAAGATGAGGGCTAGGAAAAGTTAAGAGATGTGTACGCTATATCCTGCAGCTATCACCCCATCCGTCCATCACCAAACCTTCTCCCTTCATCCACTGAATATTCCATCCACCTTGGAAGGCACGCACATATGCACACACACATGCAAGGATATAAGCATGCATGCATGTATGCACACACACACACACACACACAGCCACACACTGGCAAATGCACTCACACACACAGAATAACACACACACACTCTCAAACCCAACCTTAGGGAATCGTGTGTCTGGCTTTTATCTTGCCTAACCACCAGTAGTCAAGTGAGGCACCTTGTGAATAATTCACTATATTTACCTGCTCCTCTTTTCAAGACTTATAATGTTTGTATTGCAGCACAAGTAAATGAATAAATAAATAAATAAAGCACTAGGTGAACATGTGAATGCATAAATAACTGAGGAAGCAGACAGGCCGGTGTCTCAGCCAGAGGTATGTTGCCATCTTCTGGTTTCGGAGCCAAACTTCAGGGAGCGGTGCAGATTTGCCCTCAGACCCTCAGCGCTTCACCTCTCCCATTTGTGACTTAATATAGTCGAATGAGCGCGAGAGCGGGCCTCATCCTGAAACGATAAGAAGTTTGTTCCTTTTGTCGCCGATACTGTACCGCTCTGCACCCGAATTACACTTCAGAATAACCGAGGCGCTGTGAAAAGCCTTTATTTCACATGCAGAGATATTTAAAAATAGTCATGGGACGTCACTTTTTTAGTCGAGGTTCAGCTTCTGACAACGCAGCCTTCATCTGCTCCTTTTGAATTTCGCTGAAACATGTATCAAGAAACGCTGCAGCGATCAAAATGATATTGATCTTGGCGTAAAGTGGTATACATTTGTAATGACTGACTTGAGACTCTACTTTGAGGCGTTGCGGTGACCGCTTGCCAGAATTTTGATGCTTTTCTTGTTCATCTAATTTGCATGTATGATTATCCACATATGCCCTCCTGTTCCACTACTGCTCCGAATATGATCTGTGCTATGGCAGGGTGTTAATTGGCTTGGCCCTGCAGTGTCTGTGTGCACGTGTGCCCGTCTGCATGCATGTGTGCGTGCGCGTGCCCCGCTCGTCTGTATCTCCACACAACTGTTAGTGTATGTATATGTCAGCATGTTGACAGCGTGAGCAGTGTCGGAGGCTCTCTCCACGGCCTAACACATGTGGCTCTCCTCCAGTCAGAGTGGCTCTTTCCTCTGTTCCTAACATGTGCTCTGTGCCTCCCCATCCCTGTCTAGCCCTGTCTGCCTCTGTCTGGCCCCGTCCGCCGTGAATAGGGCTTCATGAAGGAGTCAGCTGTCTGCCCTAGCTGAGCAGACTATAGAACTGGCTGGAGGACACCTTATAACAGCTTGATAGATAGAGCCAGAGATGTGCTGTCAGTTTCCTGAGTCGGTTTTCCTTATCACTCTTCTTCCACTTCTCTTCGAGCGAAGCGTCGAGCAGAAGTCGGCACCTACGTTGTGGTTAAAAATGTACACTGTCTCGGCTGAGATCAATCTTTTTAGTTCGCCTGACAATATCCCTTCAGGCAAAAAGCGTATTGATCAGTGTGTGAGGTTCAGTGGAAAAAAATCTTACTGTACAGGAAGTATCAGCACACTGTTTTCTTAGGATTTCAGTTCATTACGTTGTTTTGTTGGAGTATGACTCATGATATTTGACCCTTGGGATATTTCTCTGCCTTCTTTCATTGTATTCTGCAACTTCACCAGGTATTTGCCGTGTGATATCCGGCCCAGCATCTGTGTGTGTGTGTGTGTGTGTGTGTGTGTGTGCGTGAGTCTAGGTGTTATCCACCCAGTGTTTGACTGAGTGTGTATGTGTGTGTGTGTGAGTGTCTGTCTGCGTGCGCTCTGTGGTGTGATGGTCAGCGACGTGAGAGGTGCTGTTTTGTTCTGCGTCAAAAGCCTACGCGTGACTGTACTTTGTATGTTGCGCCTCCGTCCGTTGTGTGTGTGTGTTTTTCTTTTCGTGGGGACGGCGTGGGGTGCTGAATAAGCGGGATGCCACGCTGAGTGGGCACATGCCCCAGAAAGTGCCAGAGGACAATCAGTGGCCACCCCCTCCCCACCACCACACACACATACACACACCCCTTGCTCTCTCTCTCTCTCTCTCTCTCCCTCAGTTTTTCTGTCTGTATCTTTTCCCGCTTTGCCTCCCTGCTCCTTTTTGCCTGCGGCAGAACAGCTGTGTCCATCAGGCCATGAGACCCGTGACACGGGTCACACACTAAGAACCAGCGAAGAACATGGCAGCGGCGTGGCCCTGCTAGCCCTGCTCCTCTCTCTATTTGTCCAAAGACAAGGAGATGTGTGTAGACTCCCTCAAGACGCTCACACAAACAGTGAATAAGTCATTTTTGTCAGTGTATTCTAAAAAAAAAAAAAAAAGAGAGAGAAAAGAGAAGAAACACAGGAACAATAACTTGCAGTTGCCATGTGTCATATTGTTCAAATGTCACAATGATTACAATGTTTTTTTTAATAATGCACATTGATCTTGATGTATTTTTTTATAATTGTATTCAAAATGTGTCAAAACTGTATTCAAAATTGTGTAATTGTGATTGAATAAAAATAAATAAATAAATAAATAAAAAATCACAATTTGCCCAGAACAATTCCAGGACCCCTGCATTGTGACCGATACTGACACTTGGAGAAGAGTGGCTCAACAATTGGAGGGTGAAAAATGTAAAACAAAACAAAACAAAAAAGCAAAGACAAAACAAAACAAACAAACAAAAAAAAACAAACAGATAATTTACGAAAAAAAAATTAAGATCTCGTTTGTATTTTGGCTGAAATTCTTTGGTCTGGTTTTCTGTGATTCACTTTGAGTTTAAAGGCCTCAGCTCAGGCTGCTGACTCCTTCCCAGTGATGCTGCCAGCAGAAGAGGTGCGAGTGTTTTGTGTAGTTCCACAGTAATGAGTGGACCGTCATCGCAGCCAATAGTGTTGGATGTTGAAAGAGATCCATTGTGAGTTCATGGCTTGTTGGGCAGAGGGGAACTGTGTGCTCTTTTAAAGCTATTGGAATTACCTGATATTTTTGTCTTTTCTTGTTATTGTTTTTTTTTTTTTTTTTTTTTTTTTTTGTGGTTACTCAGGCACACAGCCTGCTTGAAGAAGTGATTGTAGAATAGCCTGTCACAAAAATATGTTTGTTTTTGCCAAAACAAAAAGATAAGACATTCAATTAATGTCCATCCAACTGTTGTTTCAAGATATGCTTAGATAAAAGCATTTATTTTATGTATTATTGATATAAATCAAATTGGCATTAATAAAAATTTTAACTTCAAAGTCCCCACACAAGCTTTTGGCAGACGAAAACAACGCATTTCATAGGACAGTTTAATAAACATATCAGTGAACATCCAGACTGTATGACAAATTGCATAAAGACAAATACATAAAAACAAACAAAGGCATAACCGATTTCAAGAGTCTCTTAAATTAACCCTGTTACCAAAAGAAAATGTACCATGACATAAATGATTTAGCAATATGACTCTTGTTGGCCGATACTGAGGATGCAATTGTAGAAAGTTCAAAAGGGTTTTACAAACCTCATTGAGTCTTATTGAAATTTTAATTTCAGACACAACATCAAGGTATAGTCGAGTAGACACAGCGTAATCTTTCACTATGGGTTTATGCTGACTGTAAAAAATAAAATAAAATAAAAAACAAGAGCTGATGTTTATTAAAAAAAATATATATAAATAAACAGACAAACAAAACACTTTCATTAATAGTGCAATTCTATAATAAAACCACAACATGCTGTGTTGTTCACTGTACTTTTTGTGATGTAGGTTACAACAGATGATGGATTGTCTGCTTCAACCTGTAATCAGTGATTAATCCACTGGATTCATCCAAGTCACAAACACAATATTTCAGATCTTTTTTGTATTACTCTGCTTTGTGAATCTTTAGAGGTGGCAATTAAAAGGCGTGTAATTTGTATAGAATTATAACAATCATCTCCAACTAGGCTTTCATCATCACAGCCGTTTATTTCAAAAATAAAATTGTCTCCATGACTTCATAATCACAATGCATTTTCCCTTCAAATGTGTGTGTTTTTTCCCCTCTACAATATAACAATACATTCACTTTTAAAATAAATAAATAAATAAATAAATAACATGTGGAATTTGTTTGTTGGTTCTTTTTTTTTTTTTTTTTTCAGCAGCCTTCACATACATATATATGCCATTTCTTCAGATTCAGGTTACTGCTATAGGTAATCCTTTACCTCCCAACCGCATGGAGCTGTATTTATCTAAAAAATATTGTCACACGTTGCCACAGCTGCTTCAATTCACTTAGTGTTGGGGTTTAAGGAGCAACTAAAAGCTTTGCTCCAACAGCTCTGTGGCTTTGATGTCAGGGAACTGGATATCCCCCCAGATCTGGAACACAGTCCCAGAATAAACACTGTGGTCTGGAGGTTAACTTGCAGAGCACTATATAGCCTGAATACTGAAATCCATACGGCTTCAGTAAAGGTCCCTCTCTCACTCTGCTCCCCACCTCACCCTTCACTCATTCATTGCTCTCTCTCTCTCTCTCTCGCTCTCTCTCTCTCTCTCTCTCCCTGTAACTTTGTGTGGTGTGGGAGAATGGGCTCTCTCCGTCTACGTCTCCCTGTCTCATTCTCCTCTCCTCTTTTCTCTGTTCCTTTGAGTTGCAGAGGGCCAGTTGAACAGAGGAGCCCTGCTCTCTTTGACCTGTGCTTGTCAGTGTTAATTGTATGGGTTTAATTACAAAAACACATTTAGCACGTTGAAAGGGGTTTAAGTTAAATCCTTCCTCTTCAGACCAAAACCTCTAGGATTTAGACGAGGCAGGGCTGTATCAGCTATCCGAGTCAGATTAGATGTTGCCTCTTATCTTACCACAGCCTGTCTGTCCAGCCGCCTTTTATTCAGCTGTCTGTCTGTCTCAGGCTTGTCCAGCCTGCTTAGATGCTCTTAGCCAGGCTGCTTGATTTGAATGATGCATCCAGCCAGTCACTGCCTCCTTAAAGAATGATTTAGTCCGCCTCTTTTTTTCTTCTTCTTGGTTATTTAATGGACTGTGAAAACAGACCAGAAAGTTGTAAAAGTGGGCCAATTAAAATAATAATATAAATATGCTCGAGAGGGCATTATGCGCTTCTTTTTTTAACAGTGATTATAAGATTTTAATATGGATCGTGATACCCTTGGAAATTAATTTGATTATAGTTTTTTTATATGTAGTTTTTTTTTTCCATGTCTACACCCACAAGGCTTCTATAAATCCACTGAAATAAAATAGTGTTTAGTTCAAAGAGCTGATTAGAAAGATCATGGAGGATCAAATGAGATTTCACAAAATTTTAAAATGCTGTAATGGAGAGTGTGATTATATTACAGAAATATAAAGTGTCTTTAAAAATTACACAAGGATGTCATTTTGCGGTACGGACATCCAGACTTAATTTGGTTGATTCCAGCCCATTGTGAAGCAGCCAGTGAAGCTCTGTTTAATCAGAAGGATTTGTCATGTGATTGACAGACTGTTGACAGCAGTATTGGGGCAGTATTTAGCAAGGTCTCAGGACCCCCATGGCTAAAGTGAATTTTATGGAGACACTGGCGGGTCGCTGGCATAAAGAGAAGTCAGGCAGTTTTTAAAGCTGATGCAAATGAAGGTATTTCATGTTGACATCTCACCGTCTGTGGTGTGATAGTTGATCACTTTTTGCATGGTGGGAAAACAAAAGTGGACGCAAAGCCAACCCTACAGCTTTGTGCTTGTGTGTGTGAGCGTGTGTGTGTGTGTGTGTGTGTGTGTGGTTACACCCACCACTGTCCCTCTCTGTGTCTGGAAGCAGAGAGGAGTACATTAACAGACCTAATTTACAATGTATGGACTCTGCGGAGTGGAACATTTGGAGTTATGAGATTGTTAAGCGCTTGGTTAACAATGCTTGGCATGCAATTGGAGCAAACGTGTTGTGGTTATCTTGTGTCTCCCTAATTATGACTTATTACTGAGCAGATTATCAAATCAACTGTGAGAGTAGATAAATGACTGCACAGGGTCAAAAAATGAGCACTAATGTGTAAGAAAAATAAGTGAAGCTATGTTAATGATTTTGTGAAATGGAGACAATTTTTAATATGTAAGTATGATTTGATCATAACTTCATTGCAAAAAAAAAAAAAAAAAAAAAAAAAAAAAAGCAGATCAAGCTGATTTTGTTTTAATTTACTCCAGTATAATTTTACAACTCCTAAGATTTGTGCATGCGGCTGAAAGTCTCTCATGTACAGTTTGAAAAGTTCTCTTGAAGTCTGAAATTGATCCTGGCCAGTAAATGTCCTTTTCCATGAGTCTCCTGACTCCTCTGTCTATATCAGAGATGGACTGACTAATTTACTTGCTTTCTGTCTCTTTCAGTCCCATTGTCAACAGATTCCAAGAGAAAGAAAACTCATTTGGAAAATGAAACTTTGATTCTTCTGCTAGATGCAAAAACACGTAGGATTTCCATTTCCATTTGCCATTTCCATAATTAGTTATTTTAGCAATTACATCCCAGCATGTGATACTTTAATTAAGTCTCCCTTGGATTTTGAGAAATTAGATTCTCCAATATATTTACTATATAAAAGATATTGTTTGGTCAATAATCTCAGGGGTGTATATATATATATTTAATTATTTTAATATATAAAAGTTTATGTAATCTTAAAAAATATAAAATTAAAAATATAAAATATAAATGGGATCAGTGAAATAGAAAATCTTGCATTTTACAATACAAAGAGAACTGTCATCTGATTTTCTTTTCTCCTCCTCCTCCTCCTCCTCTTCTTTTTTTTTTTTTTTTTTTTTTTTTACATATTGATATTATATAAATTGTTTCATTAATTTGACATGTGACCACATGGAGATATTTAGTATAGTCTAAAATTATGTTCACCACACAATGTAACAATCCACAGACCACCAGTACTGGCACATTCACCACAGCAGAACATGTAATATCAGATAAAGACTAATTTATTATTATACATGCATGAAATCCATCCTATGATCTGGGCCTATGATCTTTACATTTATCCCTACTTTTTTCCCATTTCTACAAGATAAAAAGCACAATATTTGTCAAGATTTTATGTCTCCCTGCTCAAAAGTTAAGTCTGCTCTTGCAGTCACTGGAAGTCCTGAGGCCATGGTTTTGTGGGCAACGCTGCCTCTAGATGTAACATTGGGAACTACAGACCCCTCACAATTGCATCTACACCATTTTTTTTTTTTTTTTTAGGAAAAAGGTAAGCCTTTTTTATGAAACAATTCAAATGTATGTTTTTTACTGCTTACTACTTCCACGCTGGTGAGGAAGAGCCTTTTTTTTTTCCTGTAATGTGTATACATTTACATTTTTCTAAATATGAAATAGGCCCCTCAAGTCAACAGCTGGTCTCATCACAAAAAGAAAAAAAAGGGAAAAAAAGAGAAAAAAATCCAAAAAGCATAAGTCTGGACTCACATAACTGATTTCAAATTTGTCTCTTTCCAAATGAGAGGGTAAAAAATGAGAATGAATGAAATGTAGCTCTAAGGTTTAATTGCTTTTTCATGATCCAGCAATCCTGCAGGAAAATGCAGCGTAAAAAAGCCCAATTAGAGTCTTTTCACTTTGTGCTGCAGACAGCAGGGTTCAGGCTGATTGTCTTTCTCTGCTAGTTGCTCTGCTCCAGAAGGTGATACTGGGTTGGACCCCCGTTACCCTCCGAGCCTTCTGTTAAATTTGGCAGAAAAAACACCGGGGCTCAAGGAAGAACAAAGGCGTGCCGGTTTCGCCATAGAACCAGAAAAAGAATCCCTGAAGAATGGATTAATTTGGTCTAATCTAGGAGACCCATTCCATGCTTACTCTAGCAATGAGAGGTATTGGAGCAAGCAGGAAGCAGCTCTCCCCCTCTTTTAATTGCCTAAAATGGCTCGGAAGTTCTTTAGCATGCTCCCTCCATACAGCAGATGCTGTGCATTAATTGGTCTATGAAGGCCTGACCTGGGGTTCTGTGCAAAGGGTTTAGAAAGCGTATTTATTATTTGCTATAACCTGGCGTACATGATGTGTGCTCACAAGGGCCGTATTTCATGGTCTTATACAGTTCTTAATGTCGTGTGTGCTTGAGGGAGCGGGTGTTTGGGAGGTAATGTTTTAACAGCAGGTAAGTCCTAAACACCATTCATCAGAGGCCTGCTCTCTCCCCTCATCCGGCCACAGCCATGACTGATGGGCCTGTCTTTTGTATGAATGTTTAGCGCAGTGGAAAGCCATATGCCACTGGCACAGACTCCTGCTCACCACCTCCTACTGTAGCAGTGGTGGAGGGAGAAGGAAAGCAAGAGAGTCAGACAGACAGAAGAGAAAGCCATGATAGAGCTGGTGCTCAAGTTCAAACATTAAAAAAGAGGACAAGACAGAGAGGAGCACATAAATAAGCAAAAAAAAAAATTGATAAATCAAAAGGCGATACTTTCCCTGAACAGTGACTTGAAATTTTACGCTACCAATGCTAGTTTAATAAATAAAAAAGAAGAAGAGCCTTTCAGTCAGTTGTATCAAACACACACACATTAATAGTAGTACACATATTGTATTTTTAATAAGAGAAGCGGTGCTGGGCGGTGAGAGGGGAGGTGATGCTGGGCTGGTCCATCTGTCCCAAGCAGCCTCTCTCCCAGTGCTGCTGCCGCCCCCTCGTGAGAGAAGCACAGCTGTTACTGGAAAGCCCTGTCCAGAGAGGGGATCACACTCCGCCCCTCCATCCCTCCATCCCTCCGTCCCTCCACCTCTCTGCCCAAACACCCCTGCAAGAGGATGAAACGAACCAGCGAGCCCAGCCACTGTGCAGTCAGCCTGCGCGTCTGCAATTTCAAACCTCTTTGGATCATTTTTCATGCTCACCAGAAATGAATAATGCACACATTAACTGGTGCCAGTTAATAAATTTCCGTCTCACTGCACTATATTTTTCAATAAGGGTCTAGCTGCTTCGTTTTGTTTTGCAAAACAGCCTCAGAGGACTCCTGCTGCAAATGATCCCAGCCCTCCCTTTTCATACACAGCCAAAGTGCATTTTCTTTACGCAAAAATGATAAAATGATCCCAAATGGGCTAAAATTTTAGGTGTTGCATGCAAGCATCAGTAACCATGATATTCCCTATTTCGTTATATATCCATGATCATTTATGGTGCTTATTTTGTGCTTTTCTCAGCTGAAGATAATATACCACCATATTTTTCATAAGAGTGCATCTTCAACATTCAACCCCCAGGGCACTGCTAAACTGGAAACAGAATCAATCTTGGGGAACTTCCAAGCTTTGTAAGGGAGCCAAATTGGCAGACGATGTCCATTATATCACTTCAGCAAAGTCCTGGCTAGCATCTGGCCACACTGGACGTTTTATAGCCCATCTCTAACTATTAATCATTGGCCGCGACATCAGGGACTCTGGGGAGTATGGCTGGATGCTCTGTTACGGAGAACACCACTGAAAATGCCAGGGCACATAGACACAACGGTCCCAATACCCAGTGACAGTAGCCCTCCTTAAAATGACAGAGCGCATCCAAGCCAGACGGACAGAGCCATGTCAGGGAAGCGCTGTGACAGGCGAGGGGACCCCTCTGAAAATGCCACCGTGCCCTACTGGCCCGCAGTGTTGTAGTGCACTGGTAGTATCTGTTCTGGGGTCGTGTCATGTAATATGATCTAGATGGAGGGGACAGGGAGGGTCCCTCTCTGGGATGCGGATGGGGTGTCAGACAAGCTGCTCCTCTAATAAGGACTGCCAGTCTAATGATCACTCAGTCAGCCTAACCTCTTGACCCCTGGTGTTATAGGAAATAGAGGGAGGGACAGGCTGGGACTGTGGATTCAAATACACAGCATTTACATCAATTAGACAGGCAAGATGGAGGTGCCTATCAGAGCCCATTAGGATTGTTGTGGTTGTGGGGAGCATAGGGGAGGGCCGAGGCCTGCCCTACAGAGGCCCAGCGGACACATCACAAGACCATCCTTGATCACATCGTGTCACATTGATGAGAACTCTGTCAAAGCATCTCTTACACATGAACTATGTCCGTGACTGCGTGTGTATGTTTAGAGGGGGAGGCGAGCAACGCGAAAGCTTCAGATTCCACACCAACACGGGCCTGCTTGAAATTCTTTGGCAAATATGAAGAAAAAATAAATAAATAAAGGTGTTCATGTTGCCTGACTACAGCTAGTGACACACCATGACATTTGCCTCCTCAGTTTCTGGGTTTCCACAACCCAACATCTAAAGAGAAGCAAATGCAAGAGCACTGGGTTTATATCAAATAACTGACATGCTGGAACAAATCCCAAGTTGAGGCACTAATTGTTGCTACTTCAACTCAGACAAGGGCCCCAGTTCAAAAGCCCCTCTCCTCCTCAGTGCCCATCATTCCATTTCAGAGTGACCATCACACACACCACTTCCTGTATTCCCACTGCTGCTTCAATTTATGTCTCAGAGCAGGTCTGTGTAGCATTTTTGATAAGCCCTATGTTTCTTTATTTTCTTGGGGGGGTTTGGTGGTGCTTATCAGATGCAAAATAGCACACCTGCTGTTCAAAAACACCCTTGGTGGGTCCAAATTAGTGCTCCCCGCTTCTTGTTCTTTTGTTGAATATACTGTAACAAAAGGATGACAATGTTTTTGATAACGAGTTTTTTTTGGCAATCAAAACAAAATGCCTTGTCGCATTTAGTATTTGAGATTTATGAGTGGTTTTGGCTGTGAACAATCAGACATGATTCTGCCGGATCCATTGATTAAAATGATCAAAACTCATCAGTGTGATTAATACAAAACAATAAAGAACCCCACCTGGGACTTGATTTCATTATATCATTGTGATGGAGCAGCCAAGCAGGTAAAAGGTGCACAGTAAAAATCCAGAGAACAAGGAGAGGACTTCATAAGGCTGTAGTATCCCATCTTTTATTAATGTCACTCCCTAGGACAGCAGGTTTTTGTCAGTCAGAATGGATAATGAAGACGTTGGCGGGGCCGGTGAATCCATCCCTTTAATACTCACATATTTTATGATAATGAAAGGTATTCAAAGAGTGATTATGATAAAAGTGGGCTCCCCCACTGATGTGCCAGCACAGCTCTGCAGCTTGACAGTCAGCTGCAGGCACAGAGTAAAAGGATAAGACAGAATGTAAAGAAAAGGAGGGAGAAGTACATAAAACGAATAGCTGATGGTTTTGTAGCCTACTGTACGCTGGCAAACGCCGCATGTTACACACTGCGTGGGGAAAAATAATATGAAGAGAAAGCTTTCAATCTTGAATGTCACTTTCTGGACGCTTTTGATCTTTTGCTGTCTGCATTCGCTCCATAGCATGGAGCCCTTTCACCCTGGTGACCTTTACATGAGTCTTCCCAGTGTTGAAACAAGCTGGATCCTCAACAAGACTCCAAGCTCACTGTGTGCACGGGCTATTTGTTTCTGTTTCAGATATGTTTCAGCGCTGTCTCTTTACATCAAAGCAGAGAAAATAAGACCAGGGTTGTGCAAGGAGGAAATTTCATTATGTGATATTAGTAGCATATTTAGGAGGTAATGCACACTGGACATTGATGGTCGTGTGTGCCGCAGTACCCCCCAATGAGTGCGTCAGTAACATCTTCAAAGCATCAAAGCATCAACTGGTGTATTGTACTGTATGTGTAAACAAACTTAGCAGCCCTTAAAGCAAAGCCATACCAGCCTGCCAGAGCTTCAAAAGTTTCCTGCAAGCGGTAGGAAGCAGGTGAAAAAATAGAAGTGCGTTGAACTTTGACCCCGGGTGCACACTTGTTGACTGATGTTTCACACTGGGGTCGCCTTTTCCCTCGGCGGTATTCTTCAAGAGGAGCGGGCCTGTGCGCAAGTGTGTATGTGTGTGCGTGCATGCAGAGTCCCCAGGGAGCTCATCCCATCCCTCTTTGAAGCCTCTGTGCTATAGAGCTGTTTTCATACAGCGACGGCCATGGGTTTCCTGTCTCGACTGACCCCTCGTCTCCGCGTGGTCACTTCAGAAAAACTTCCCCATGCAAAAACACCTTTCTCCTATTAACTACAGAGGCTGAGGGGAGGCAAAAGGGGTCTTGATCCTCAGGGAGTGCCATCCCACTCAGGAACAAAGAGATGGGCATTAGCTAAAAACACACACATTAACCACAAAACCTCTGGTCAACACTTCCCAGCTGATGCCTGACTTCTCACTACTTGGGTAAAGATGTGTAGAAGAGTGCTCTGAAAGGTCCACAGTGTTGCAGCTTTTGTGTATAGGAACATTTAGGACTCTAGAGAGACCAACAACCCAAATAAAGTTTACAATGACTTCTCTGAATCCACACATGCATGGCGCTCCATCCAGCTGACACAACACAGGGTCACAGATGAAAGAGGACGGGTTCAGCAAGGATGAATACCACATGTCCTTCGAACAGGGCCACAAGCAGCAAAGAGAAACACAGCCATGTGACCGGCACTAGCATGCAGAGCACCTGCCTCCAACACATCTTTAATCAGACACATGAAACCAGATCAGATACTTGATCAAAAGACGCCTGATCAGAATGATGCACAAGCACCCTCACGCAGGAACAAGCCTCTGTTTCAAGTTTGAATATTAATAAGCAGGAACCACCGTGGACTCCTTTCTGGTAATTGTTTCCTTTATTAAAGCTAGGCAATTATTAATTCAAGCTGTGCAACATATTGAATGAACTTTTTGCCAGAATGAAATATTTTTTCAGTCAAAGAACAAATCCACAGCCTGACATGGGGATCAAGGTCTTTATTTTCCAAATGGTAGAAAGTTGGAATGAGTGACATAAAATTATATGTGTGTCTGCAGCAGGCGGGGGTTCCAGTGGGCTCCCTCAGGGTGTGTGGCGTTTAAGCTGGTCCAGTTTGCGTCGCAGCATGTTATAGTTGTCTCTGGTCCCAGGAGCCTCAGGGTCCAACTTTAGAGACAGCTCGTAGTGTTTCTTTGCCAGTTCCAGCTTTCCCCAGCGATGATACAGCACAGCTGATAAAAAACAGGCAAGCTCTTCACGCTGAGAAGCCGCATTCATTTCAACATCTCGTGTGTACATTTTGCACAATATAGGTCAAGCGAGAGCGCTGAATATATTCCTTTGACTTTTTTTTTCTCTCATTTTTGTGCACTCAGTAGCTGTTATAAGCCTGATATAAAATATGTGGTACAACCAAAATATGATGCTGTGGTCTTACCTAAATTGCCATGGCAACTGGCAGCATTTGGATTGATCCGAAGAGCGTGAAGGAAGAAGCCCTCCGACTCCTGCAAAGAGAGAAACACACACTTAGACTTCCAGTGAGCAGAGTAATCTTTATTGTTACACAGAGAGGAATTTGCTGCTGTTGTAGCTGCGCATTCTACAGCGGACACAGCAGTAAGGAGTAAAAATCACCGACATGCAAGAAAAAGCAACAGAATAATCAGTGATGAAGTTTTATTAATTTGACTAACCTTGTATTTCTGTAGCTTGCCCAGGACGTTGGCCAATGAAAACATGATAGTGTGGTCATTAGGGAGGAGCTTCAGAGCTTCTCGGCCTATCAGCTCCGCTTGGCCAAGGTTACCTCCATGACAGGAAAATAGACAAACAGATAAACAATGTCAGACATTGATATTTTGCAATAAACACAACGTACAGCTTGATAAGCATGTGTTTATGTGCATGTTTTAGAGCATAATTTAGCCAACAACAGGTTAAAAGGACAATGCCATTATATAAGTTATAAATTGGACCTAGCCATTTAGGTTTCCTGTCATTTATTTAATACTTGGCTGTCTTTTTCATTTGTAGATGTCAGGCTCTGTTTTCTGACTTTCTATAGAAAAATTTGCTGACATTCATCTAGTATGAAAAACATGTTGAAAGATGTCCGAGTGACATAATCCATCACTGTAAACTGCTGCCTTAATTATTCTTTCAAAAAATCTGTTTTATCATTGTTATTGCACTGAAGTGTGACTGTTATCACATGTATATTAAATATGTATGTTTTTTTTTTCTTTTTTTCATTTCAAGGTTAGGAATGGAATGACATGTTTACATTTTTAAAATGCTGAAAGCTGGGTTTTGTGCATTTACAGTATTTTCATATGTAAAACAGGCAAATGCTACCCTTGTGAATAAATGATACATAAATACACAATTTTTCTGGGATTCCAAACTTTTCAGTGGCCTAAATTTGACTGGGACACTGCTTTAAGGGCAAAGCGGAGAACAGTATGGGTAAACACAAACAGCAGAAACACACTTACAAGATGAGAGGATGTTGGGTATTGGTGATAAAGCACAAATACTAGATGGAGTGTAGCTCTACATAGTAAAAAAACAAAGAAAATAAACTTAAAAAAAGGAAAAAAGATATAATGGTAATAAAAGGGAGTATACGGAGCATCTGTTTGTCCGCTTTATTTGTCAGTGGTGTCTAGAGCAGAGTTTTTCCCTCTCCACGCATGGAGGAGCGGTTTAGTCTCCTAATTAAGGTTGAACACAAGGCCCACTGGGTTATTGATCTCTGTCAGAGACCTGTCTGACGTCTGGCCAGAGAGGGAGAGAGAGAGAGAGGGAGAGAGAAAGAGAGAGAGAGGGAGAGAGAGAGAGAGAGAGAGGCAGTGACAGTCACATCCTGAGTCGTGCCCTATGCCCTTAAGTCACAGCTTGACAACATGAGTACATGTGTGACTATGTGTGTGTTTGTGTGTGAGTGCGCATCTGCCTGAATCTACAATCATTCCGCCTTGTCTTTGTGCTGTGATCACAACAAAAAGACGGGGTGTAAAGCGAAGAAAGAAAAAAAAAAATCTCCCAATTCCTTGCTTTTTGAAAATGACACCCATTGTTCTTCTTTTCTGTCTTTTTTTTTTTTTTGTTTGGTGGGGAGCTGGGGAGAGGGGTAGAAGTACTTCTGTCAGATTTGGGGAACAAATGCGGTGGGGGAACTCTGAGGGGGCGCTGTTCTGGCTGTGCCTGCCCACGTTTGATCAGGAGCACACCGGGCCCTGATTGGACGGTTCCAGTGCCCTCCTGGGAGACTCCGCCCCCTCGGGAGCGGCTTCTGACAAAACGGCTCCAGCGTTTGGAAATCAGAGCATTCTCCACACGGCAGGGAAGAGTGCCTTTAAAACTCCACACACAAAGCTTTAATACATAAATTTCAAGCATTGCTGATTCCTGCTCTTCCGGTCTAATCTTGTTGGCCATTTAGATTTCCTCTTTTTCCAAAATAACAGAGCTGTATTTCTTGGCTGTTAATGCTGGAACAACCTGCACCCAGAACAGAGGGCTCTTTGAAAGTAATAACACAAATGAGTGAATAACATGTTTTTTTTTTAACTACAAAGAGAATTTTGGAAGAAAAAAAATCTATCAAATTAACATGTATCAGATAGGAGTTTTTCAAGAAATATATTAAAGTGACTCATTTATAAAGAATATTACAGATTATACAATAATTTGTTTTATACCAACAATTAGAATTAGAATGAAACACAGGCCGAGCCAATTTTCTTGAAATTGATGGTAGGTGTGGATGTTTTGGATATCACTGACCTTACTTCCTGTGGTGTGCGCGTGTGTGTGTGTGTGTCCGTGTGTGCATGTGTTTGTGTGTGTGAGTGTGTCCATGCGTAGGCGGGTACCAGTGTTGTCCAGCAGAATGACCATGTTGTTCCAAGCCAGGCTGTGATCAGGCTTTAGCACCGTTGCATTTCTCCATGCGTTCAGAGCGTCCAGGTGCCTGTTCTGGTCGGCATACTACCAAAACAGAGACAGAAAGGTGCAAATGTTAGGACATTTATCGTTCTCCTTTACATGTCACAAAAATATTCAAACAAAATTTTTCCACCATCGGCATCGTTAAAAAATTCTGTCAAAAATCCTAGCTGGAGAACAGCACATTCAAAGAGCTGACTGCATTCCCTATTTTTCTTCTTAAATGCATGCTGCCCCATCATCATCATCATCATCATCATTATTTTTTTCCCATTGTTTTGGACTATTTTGATTGGGTAATTTCATGGGGCATTAAGCCACTGCTAAACAGAGTCTACAGTCCAGAAGCTCACCAGACGTCCCAGGTTGTAGTAGCAGTCTGGGTATTTCTTACGGAAACGGATTGCATTCCAGTAACTCTGCTCTGCCTCCTCGAACTTCTGCAGGCTGTTCTGAACTATACCCAGGTTCATCCAAGCTGCAGCGAAGTCAGGCCTGTGGAGATATAAAGATAATCATAAAAAACACATTCCTGTCAGTAGGGATTTTCTCAAGTTATCCTGTATTCGTTGTTGAAAAATTGGGAAATTAAATGATTGTCCGTTTAATGACTTGAATGTCCAGCGAACCTCATTCATGAAGCTGCAATTTTTTCAAAACAACGGCAAAAAAGGATATGTCACCAACGCTGCTCAAACATTGCTAAATAAACAGTTTCTGGGAACTGTGTCATGCATGAGCATTTCATTGACTACACTGATGCTTCACATTAAGTCAGTCGGTGTAGCCAATGAGTGAGTGGGACTTCTGCCCAATCAAAAATCCAGAGGCAGCTCAGTGCAGGCCAGTCACATACAGGTGCACGTGCAGACGACAAAATGGTTTAGTTGGCAATGTTTTAGGTAAAGCACATTAGTTTGGGACATACTAACATACGAATGGAGAGTCAAAACTTGCACCAAGTTTTGCACCGAGAATCAGAAGTTTGGTTAACTTTTTTGCTTCGAGGCGAGTGAATGACACAAAGATATGGTTTTTGTGTGACGTATTCCTTTAAATTTCTGGTTGACCACCTACTGGATAGAAACAGCTTTGGACAACAGCTGCTCCGCCTCCACCAGCTCGTTCCTCTCCTTCAGGATGTTGCCCAGGTTGTTCATGGCATGGACGTAGGTGGGATGTAACCTGACAGACACCCAAACGTCAGTCAAAAGAGAACACGTCTCATCACAGTCACACACACTGCCAGGACAATTTTGCATGTTTGTTAGTAACTGACTGGCATGCTAATTAATAAGTGTGAGTAGACATACCTGACTGCCTCTCTGTAATATTTGATAGCGGCACTAGTGTTCCCTCTGTCAGCCAGGTTCTTACCTACATTGTAATGCACCTGAGGAATGAGGCATCAACACAGAAGTCATAAGGTAAAGATATTAAAAGGGATAGGCTAAAATGTATTGCCACAAGGTTACTTGCTACAAGCAGTATGGATGGGCATGGGCATTATATTCAGGGGTGATCCCTATGGTCAGAGCTGTGATTAATTGTCTGATCAAGTAGATAGCAAGGAGAATCGTAGTCAAGTGGGTCAGCTCATGGCTTACATTGTGAGGATTTTTAACATTTTTTTTTAAATTATTGTTTTGGCATTTTGCTTCATTTGGAGACAGACAGGAAAGGCAGGGGTGAGGGCGGGGATGACACACAGCAAACGGCCCAGGATGGAACTGAACCCCGGGCGCTGCTGCAAGGACACAACCTTTATACATGATACACACTTTACCAGGTGAGCCATCGAGGCATCCCAACAGCTTACATGTATTCTAAGCCACAAAAAAAGGTATTCTAGTACTTATTGCTTCCTTTAGACTGAGGTTATATATTGGAACAACTGCATAATGCTTTATCAGTGATAAAGCATCAATCTAATCAAAGCGATAAGCATTAGAATACAATGCTGCTACATTCTGTTGTGCACACACACTAAATATACACTTTTACCTTAGCATTGAGCGGACAGACAGAAAGGGCACTGGTGAAGAGGCTTTGCTCTGACCTCCACTGGTGGCTGCGGAGAGCACAGCGAGCTACATACACACACAGCAGAGCCAGCACAGACACACACAGCAGCCTCTGAAGAGAGAGAGAGAAAACACTGACCTTTATAAAAACGTATTACTGTAATTCCCTGTGATTCAGGAGTTAACAGACGGCGGATTTATCTACAAAACTGATCATTAACAGGTGGAAACGGGCTGCTATCAGTATCATTTTTTAGTTTATATTAGTCATTCCTCAAGTTTCAATCCCTTCTTCAGATCACATCATTTGAGTCACAAAGAAAGCATGAACTAGTAGTCAGCAAAATAAAATGTTTAAATGTGTGTGAACAGTGAGGCCTGGTGGTTACATAGACCGTCCAAGTGTCCAACTGATAACTTTTAATTCCTAAATGTTATCAGCACAGGTTGTGGTTTGAGTGTGTGTGTTGTGATGCAGCCCTACGCTGTATTTGGCCCAGTGGTAGCAGCAATATCCCAGGGAGTAGGCAAGCAGTAGGCAGTAGCCAGCTGATGACAAGTAGAGGACCCTCTCAGCGATGACAAAGCCCACCCTGAAGAAAATATTACAGGCCGGCAGAAATGGGACCACCAGCAGCACCAGACCCGAGGGTCAGCGTCCTGGCAGGGGAGGGAAGAGGCCAACAAACTGAGTGACTTCAAGGAAACACAAATGCTACGGGAAGCATAAACATAGAAAGATTATATACAAATACATGATTGCATAGTGTATTATAGTCAGAGCACAGAAGATAAAGTGCACCCTTCATTCCAGAACAAAGAGTTTCAGCCTAAAGGAAGAATTCACCCAAAATACAAAGAGATATTTTTAAATATTTGTCGTTTTGAGCTCCAAATATGCATACTCATCCAGGCCCATTGTGTTGTGGTGCCAGGAGACAGGGAATGCTGTGGTAGATTGGAAATACACACTGGCTAAACCGACTGCACTAGGGGTAAGCGGGAAACTATCTTTTTTTGTTTTGTGTTTTCGATTAACTGTTCCTTTGATGAAATTTCGGTTCAACAAACAAACCACTCCAAAAGAAATTTTCAACTCAATGGAACTTCTCCCATGAGCTGCACATACAGTCTGTCTGCGAATCAACAGAGAATTTTAAGACTTCCCTAACAGCAACCGGGATGTGATGTTCTGGTCACACTGCAGTGGATATGATCCAATTTTCATAATCAAGTGTAAGTCTAGAAGGGCCAACATGTACTTCATTTCATCTACAGCGGGTGTGAGATGGCTGTACTCTCTTACCTCCTTCTCTGGCTGTCCTGTGAGCATACGGCTTGGCTTATCAAGCCTATCAGAACGCACCAGAGCAGCAGCAGCCACACCATCCTCCAATCAGTGGCTGACTTAATGAGAGGCACACAGCCCATGGACCAATCAAAACACAGCCACCAGGGACACAGCAGCAGCCAGGCATTCAGAGAGTAGTAGTAATTATAGTTCACTATCTGCCAATCAAAGAGGAACAGGAGGGGTGCAGAATGAAAGAGAGTGGGGAAAAGGGAGGGAGGAAGAGAAGCATTTTAAATCAGAATCAAAGTCATTGTCGTTATAAAGAATATGGAGAGTTTTGATTGGAATTTTGTTTAACTAATGGGGGAAACTATAATATTATGAAATAAGCTTTGTTAATGTTCTGCCGTTATTGCATACAGCAGCATGCCAACTATATTTTAAAGTATCATTGTGTAAGGATATCAGTATCCTATGGCAACAGTATCTGATCATATGCTGTAGCCCAAGGTGTGGTAAACTATACAAGTTCAGCTTACTCACTCTAAGAAATATATTTTCTGCAAAAGAGGCAGGATTGTCTACTTCAGTGAATGCCGGTGGCCCTGTTCCCATGATCCTCCAGCGTGCATAGAGCATTGAGGTTCCTCCCAGAGCCAAAAGAGCTAATCGGGTGAGCAGCCCTGTTCGCAGCAGCTCATTTACCTGCCACAAAATAGACGCTTGTGTCACTGTGCATATAATTTTAGTCAGTGGTAGTCAGTTAGTGGCATGCATGGTCTCCTAAGAATAATGTACAATAATTTACATTGTCTTATATAGATAATATACGGCTATAAATCATACAAGACTGTACATAATTTATGATAGAAAATATCAGGATGGGGGAGGGTGAATGAATTGTAACTCACATCTATGGGTTTCTTCCTGAGGAGTAGCCTCTGGCTCAGTTCATACACATTAACATTACAGATCAGGAGGACATCAAAGGCTGCGTTCACGCCCTGAGAGAAAACACACAGAGACAGACGGAGGAGAAACGCCACTGAAAATTTATATGGGTCAGCAACACTGTGCCAGTGAAATGGGTCTTTATCACCTATCATATTCAACAAACATGAGGCTATGAAGTTGTAAAGAGGGGGGAAAAATACAAACAGCAGATTACATGAAGCAGTATGTCATCATAAATCTAAAACAGAAGTACTCATCCTGGATCCCTGGTTGGATATCATGTCAACATTAAGTTCATGAACACTTTGGCTGACAAACCCGTCTAATCTTGTCTACAGTGCTGTATGAATACAGATTTAGATCATGCTAATGGTCATACCAAGACTGTGATGCCTTGTTCTTTACAGAGCATGGCTGCAGCACACAGCAAGAGGCTAACCACAATCCACTGGACAGAAAACCTCTCATCTCTGTCGCTCCCTGAAGAGACACAAAACCAAACACCAAACCAGTAATGGACAGTTAAGGTTTACATGTGTTAAAAAAATAGTGGATAAAAACAAGCAAGGTAAGCAGGAAAGAAAGAAAGAGAAAAAAAAAACATGAACGTACTGTTGTTTTTTCTGCGACAGAATGTTTGATGGTGACACTACATTTACAAGATGTTTGAAGCAGACACTGCATTTAGAGGATGCAATACTCAGCCAGTATAATTTACAGACAAAGACTACCGCTTGCTTTAGATACTCACCTCCATGGAAGGCTCGGCAATAGGTGAGAAAGGAGAGCTGGAAGAACAGGGCACACAAAAGGTCTGCTCGACCCACTATACCAGCCACCTTAGAGAAAGAGAAGGAAAGAAAGAAAGAAAGAAGGAAACCGAGATAAACAACATAATGACATGCATCCTTCTCTATATCATATTCTGTTCTGCATAACAGCCCATTACTACAGGAGGCTTATTAAGAGAGATAGGGAGAATCTCTCATTATCAGTGAAGCCTGTGTGTGTGTGTGTGCATGTGTGTGTTCCATACAGTATGCGGGTACAGTATGGCGGGGGTCCTGGGGCTATCTGCTTTGATACATACAGCAGGCCTAAACCAACAGTCTGCCTGCCTCCCACCCCCCAGGTCTCACCCAGCCCTCGCCCTGCAGGCCTGCATGATTAAAGAGAACGGAGAGAGAGTGCCGCTGCCTTCCAGCCAGGCTCTGCAGCCGACACACATACGCTGGCAGGTCAATAAGCATCCCAACACAGCTAATAGTCAGGCCATGCTACTAAACACACCTTCGCCTCGCACTCCCAGCTGAGACAGGGCTTTTGTTCTTGGCATGGATCTACTGGATGTTTAATATAAAAACTTCTAGAAGCATATGTCAAGATGCCAGTACTGGGCACAAATGGCTGTGTCAACCTAGACCAGGAAAAAAAAAAAAAAAAAAAAAAAAAAAACGGTCACAGTAAATATGTGAGTGATTATTTAATGACCATCACTCATGATGACCACAGAATAAAGCTGGGTTGAAATGGGCCCTAGCTGTTAATATTCTAAATACAACATTTTCTGAGGACACTTTGATTGAAGAAAAAAAGACTCAATTTCACTTTCCACATGAATCAGTATGCCTTTCTACTTACGCTTTCTGTGTGGACCGGGTGTGCGGCAAAAAAGAGGGCCGCCAGGAGAGAGGCCTTGGGCGCGTGGTTAAGTATCTTCCCCTTCTCATCATAAGCCAGGCCACCAATTAATATAGCGAACATGTCAATCATTAGAGCCGATATGACTGCATGGAGGATGATATTCCATACGTGGAAGCCAACAGGGTGCAAGCCTCCCGCCAAGAGGTAGTTCAGCCTGTATCAGCGAGAAAGCAAAATGAATGACGCTGGATGTGCAGTAGATACAAGTAAGTACAGAGGTGCTGGCAGGGGTGAAGTTGCGAGAATTATAAATTATTATAACGCTTGAAGTGAAGAGATGCTGGGATAAGATGAAAAAAGGTTCACTACTGTGCGTATCTGTCAGTTCATGTTGTATTTGCGGGTATAGTGGACACAAGTCATCAATAACTCACAAATACAAGAGTAAGGCAAGTCCCGATAGTTCACAAAGTGAGCGGCAACCAGTACCTGAATGTAAGGACTGTGAGAGGTCGGTAGGATTTATGACTAGAGTTGCTACTCAGATTGCTTCCCCAGAAGTCATTGCTCCAGAGGTTGCCAAGGGGTGTTGCTGGTTTCAAGTCCTGGAAGAAATCACTCAAAATCAGATCACCAACAGCAATATCAATCTCTGCACCCGGAACGACAGAGCTGTCATTACGCTTCAAGGGCTCTTCAGTCACTGTCATTTCGTGAGTGATTTTGCAATACAACGTTTTTACATTTGAACTGCTAAATGAATGAGCCTGCATTATGTATAATCACAGAATAAAGCAGCAGTACCTTGTTATTGACAATCGCCTCAGAATCATCAAACACAAACTCCCCATCATAGCTGTTGATGAAACACAGGAGTGCCACCAGGGCCACGGTGATCTTGGCTTGGACTGGGGCAAGCTTTGGCAAAGGTATTTGGTGGTCCCAATGAACTTCAGACAAAGCCATGATGCACAGGGTCTTTGGTTAGTCTGGATCATCATCCAGTCCCTGAAGGGAGGAGCACAGATGTAAGCACGGTCTGTCAGTAACACGATCTCATACAAATTACATATACCCGGCTCGTTCAGACAAAAATAAACCCTTTATGCAGACGACAGAGTCATACCTTATCTTTTGAAAGACGCACTGTGAGAGGTCATCCTCATACACATCACTCCCGTGTTAGCTTCTCCGCAAGCTGGCTAGCAAAACAACACGATAACTAAATGAAACCGCTATCGTTATGAAGCCAACAAGCGAACTGATTAGCATTGCACTTTTGTGATACAAAGGTGAAGAGATATCGTAATCGTTGACGATTAAATAAAGCACCCGGCGGCTTGAAGGTTACCTTGCCAAACAGCAAGCTAGGTGTTGAGAAAACGCAACTGTAGCATGAGTCTCATTAGCGGATGCTATTTCCATTAACGCATCGGGACGGCACACGAGCAACAGTATATCGACACTGCTGGTGATGTAATTTAAATAGACCTGGTTCCACAAAATGAAATATGCATGTTAGCCAATGCATAAACGAGGCAGATGTGCAGCCAGAAAACTAACGGTTGTAAACAAATATACACGCTCGGTCACTTCCTGATTATGGAGCGTCATTGTCACGTGACGATTTCCCAACCAATGCGTGAATCGATGTTGAGTGCTGATCCATGGCGAGCACAGCTGGTGGGATTTGGGACTGAATTTCAAACTTTGTGTACACACATGCATGACTGCGTACTGATACTGCAGAAATATCACTAACAGCATGCTTACTCAAACACACATGGCTACCATAACGGATGCATTTATGTATTTGTGTTGTGTTATGTGTTTTTATGGACAGGAAAGTGTGACTTAAATGTGTCTTCCTCTAGGTGAGTATTGCAATTAAATGAATGCATTGACAACTTGGGAAATACCCCTCTCTCTCTCTCTCTCTCTCTCTCTCTCTCTCTCTCTCTAATGATTGCTGCCCGAGCTTGTGACATGATGTTATAATCCTGCCATTGATTGTCCAACCTATTGTAGAACTGCTGACACACACTAACACACACTAACCCTTACAGTGCAAAACAATGCCATCCAGGCATGCCCACAGTCCACACACACACACACACACACACACACACACACACACACACACACACACACACACACACATATGACAGAGACTGGGTGATTGCAGCTTCCAGCATGAAACTGAGACCAACTAAGTCACAATCCATCTCCCTTTATTGTTTTCAATTTGTCTCCATCGCCTGATCCATGTCAGTGAGCAAACATCCTAAATCCTGAGGTACAATGCTACCAGATTGCAAGACAATTTTGTCAGTGACGGCTTGTTTCCATAACAGCCGATGACACAACCAGCAGTAAAGCAGTGAATCTAACAGAGAGGAGAAACAGAGGAGGAAGAAGGCGAGGAGGCTGTTTGGTGCGTATGGTGCCTGAGTGAACTTTGAGCTGCAGTGTATGTTTCCAGCTTTTGTTGATGCATGCTTTTACTTTGGCAGCCTGAACACAGCGTGCAGTGTTGAGAGCCACTCAGCTAAGGATGTATTTGCTGTCTGTTGAAATATTTGTCTCTGTTGTGTCCAAAGCATATTTCCCTGTGGTCAGAGTTGGTGGTTAGAAACGGTCCAACAGCTTAAATAGTTGGTTGGAAGAGCATTCATTTCAGCACTGCATATAATGCTCAGGCAAATTATACATCATTTGGCTCAACTGAAACCACAGTATAGTATATGTAATCCTAATATTAGCTATGGATCTCCTCGTGCATTCATGTATTTTAGTCTTCCTCTTGTGAAGTGATGGAACATTTTCTTTCAGCTCATCCTATTTTCATTTTATTGAAATGAGATGGAACAGAACATGACGGCTTTCTGCTTCTAACGATAATGAGATCCTTATATCTTCACCTATTTCTGCACTGGTTTGACCCTATGGTGTGATATACTGTATATTAGTCATAAGTCAGTTGCTATAAAGAATAACCACCAAGGGGTAGGCAACATGGTAAGTCTAATCCTAATGAAAGCATACGGCACATTCAAACACAGACAAGGGGCTATAGGCAGCCTACGATGTCTGCCATAGAGAGTAATGTGATTTCCTTATTTGACTGTGCTGGCTTTTTTTTTTTTTTTTTTTTTTGTAACAAATTAACAAGTTCTTAGAGGAGCTGATTATCATAATAGTGAGAATTTCATGAGCTAGAAAGAGGGGTAATTTAAAGCTCAACCTCGATTTCATTATTAAGGAAAGGGAACTGATGAGCAAGCTCTTCCTCTAATGCCGGAGGATATGAAGCCTGGGTGTGCATGTGCCATCTTTCATCATGCATTGGCATGTCTTGTACACCATTTTGTGTGTGTGTGTGTGTGTGTGTGTGTGTGTGTGTGTGTGTGTGTGTGTGTGATTGTAAGGAGGAGCGTGTTTGCTTTTGGGGGTGCATGGTATGAGGGCATGGTGTATGTGTGTGTGTGTCTGTCATATGCTCTGTGTCTGTTGTCTAAAATGTTGTTCGTCTGTTGTCTGTCACAAAATCTGTTTGAGTACACGTGGGTGTGTGTGCACATGGTCACGGGCATTTGGTTTTGTGGGCGCATGCATGCCTACTGCAAACACGTGTTTTTGTACATCGGAAAAGTGTTGATAGAAAGAAGAGTGTCCGAAACTAGAGGTGGCAAGGTTGCGGAGAGGCCCATGGCAGGCTATGGGATTTTGTGCTCCATTTCACCTGTCATTGCTTGGGAAAGACAAGGAATCTGCCTAATGGCCAAAGCCAGGGGCCCAGGGCGACGAGAGGGGGGGAAAGATCGTCAAGGGCACATTTTCAGTCATTTAAAATGGGCCTCAAGGTTGGCTAGAGAAGCAGACACTCATTCAGCAAGAAAGCACACTTCATTAGGCCATGCCTCCAAACATCACAGTGGCACCATAGCTGAGTAGTAAAAATATTTTTTACTAGTGTTGCCAGTTTGGGTGGAGCTGCAAGATTTATAAGATACCCCAGAACTGGAAGATGGAAAGAAAACATACCTCTATTGACTGTACAGTATATTTTTCAGAAAATTGCGCCTGCGTTTTCTTAACCATACAGTCATTCTTGAATCTCTGATATTACAAAGCACTCAGCAGAAGATTTCATATCTTACTGTGTAAGGACATGAATTCTTCAACAGTAGCATTTAGCAAATCAAATCAAACCAAATCACCTAATTACTGCCCCATGCAAAATGCATGAAATATGGATTTCAAATCTCCTTGTTCTTCATCCGTGTCAGTCAGTCAGAATCCATGTTATTTGCATCACTTGCAGTAGGGCGGGGTGATGGAGATAATGAGGGAAGATGTCCCAGGATCACCAAAAGAGGGTCTAGTGGCCCAAATGCAGGATGACAGGCCCGCCAATAGAGGCCCTGTCAGGGAGGGTCCGGTGTCTTGTGATCACGTAGAGGATGACAGACATTGATTGCATGCAGCCTGACGGTTCATGGAATGATAGTAGAAAGGAAAGGTCAGGGTCAAATGGCGTGAAAGTGAAGAAAAGGCTCAGTGTCACGCAATGTCCTGCGATGGAGGATGCATCCTCTGTTTCTTTTCTTTAACTGTTAGTTATTACAGCTCATTTTCTCAGATTACAGTGGTTCATATACAGGGATATTCTTCAAACTCTGGAGATATTGCTTTTTGAAGGATCATTAAGCTTTTTTTGACAATGAAAATACCTCACATATAACAATGTATTTCCTTAAATAATGGGCATCTCACATCGGATGAAAAGTGTTTTATAGGTTTAGAATGAGCTATTTTAATCTGCATAGCATAGGTTCTTTTCTGGAGGTGCCACCATGTTCACTGTAATGTTGGCGTAAATGGCTTTGACCATAAAATAAGACTGTATGTCATTGCATTGGAAGTGAAATGTGTCATAGTTGCCTTTACAAAGCAGTCAAATGTAAGCCTTTCTATCATTGTGAGTAACTTACCTCTGATTCTAACATCTGCAGAGCATTAAAAATTATGACGGACAAGTTTACATCAATGGGGCTGTAATCTATTATTGTTCCTTTATGAGAATGTTTTCTGATAGTGACCGAGTTCATTTTTTTTGTACGCATAATGGAGGGAAATTTCATTTTCACGCATACTTGATCCGTTCAAAATGATTCATTCTTTGGCAAAACATAGACCATAGAAAAGGAATCAACATTCAACATAATGTGCTTTTATTGCCCTTGAGTTTCAACTGTAGTTTGAACTTCTGCTTATTTGCCTCGACTTTTGGCTCTGTAGATCTGATATGTGATGTGTCCCAAACAGGTTCCCAAGCTTGGTGATGCACGGGAAAATGGCCACAGCAAGAGTCAAAGAGAAAAAACCCTCCCTGAAGCATGTAGAGTCTGCTATCAGCCAGTTCTCTGAAAGTCTAGACCGCTACGATCTGCCTAACGACAACGACGAACTGGAGCTCTGCTGCCATGGAGACCACTGTGATGGCAGGCCAGAAGGTCAGTCAAACACAGTCAGTCTTGGCAAAGAGTTTATATACAGAAAACAGGGTGAACAGCAGCCGAGACTTGTGTTTTCAATAGCTTCTTTCTTTTGTTCCAGTTCCTAACTTGGCAATTGGGTAGTGTAATGGTGGACTCACAGTGTTCTTTAGCAGTGGGCTTAGTTTGTTACCACCCACCGCACTGTTTGTGGGAAGATAAAAAGTTATTCTTAGTGTCTCTGGGTCCCATGCCGACTAAATCCTTAGTTGTGTTTTTGTTCTAGAGACAAGAATCATTCCCTTTCAGGCGATATACAGCTTCCTCCCATTTAAGTCACTGGACTCCATGGTGTTCATGGAGAATGTTCCTATTTTTGTCCGGGTGACAGAGGTGGAACGGTTCACATCAACACTGAAGGTGAGCGAGATATAATTGACTGTAAACCAGGTATTTAATCGCTGTTTGTTACATGCCCCATCTGAACCTCTTTAAAAGCTGCACTGCATTTATTATTTCTGTGAAGCTTGTAAGCCTCACGTTTTCTGATCAAAAGTTTCTTAATATCAGAATCCCAAACGCTTCCCTTGAATAAAGACAGTATTGTATCGTTACACCTGTTTGATCTCTCCTGAAGTTCTTGTAATGCAGTATTGACGCGGTGGAGCTGAACTGTCTCCTTTTGAAATGCTCACCTCAAAGGTGCTGAATCCCAATCTCTACACGATTGAGCTGAGCCACGGGGACTTCATGTGGAAAATCAAACGCCGTTTCAAGCACTTCCAAGCTCTTCATCAGGAGCTGCTGAAGTTCAAGGCTCTTCTAAAGCTCCCCTTGCCAACTCGCATGTAAGAACCGTTAATTTACTCACCTTTTGTCACTCACTTACATATGCAGCCCCTCCACACACACACACACTCAAACATGCACTTACACATGCACATGCACCCAACACATGGAGTCAGATATAAACCGACTTTGAGCCAGAAACATAGTTTTGCCCACTGCTTCTCTGCACCCCTGACTGTTCATTTTTCAGCTGAGGGTACTCAATTTCTCTCCAATTCTCTTTCTGTCGCCCCATTTACTTCTGTTCAGCAGCTTGGAAAAATACAGCATGTTCTCACAGACAGTGGAAATTCATTTATATAACAAACCCACTGAGGGATTTCAGAAAGAGCAACTTCCAAACCAAATGAAATCTTGCAGAGTCTTGGTGAGCATACAGCATTAGACTATGAAGAGAATGACTGGCTGTCACTCAGTGTTCAAGATTTCTATTTTTGCTCTCAGTCTCCAAGTCAATAAGGCACCGTTTTCATGTTGTTGTTTTTTTTTTCACAAGAATCCAATATGGTTTGTTTCAGATTAGAAATGAATGAGTGTAAGAAAACACAAGTTAATCTTGTCAACCTCTTTCCCCTGTGTGCTGCAGCCACTCTGTTAGAAGACGCTCCCTCAAATGCCACAAGAGCTTTCATGGAGGACACATCCCTGTGTTACCACGGAGACCAGACGCTCTGGTCAAAGAGGAGCAGCTCGCCAGTAGAAAAGTGAGAACTGTTGTCAAAAATTACAGCATACTGTATCACTTATGGAATCCATCCATCTAAAGGCTCCGAAATACAGTGGACTCAAGTATCATGTAATAAAATTGATAAAATGAGGTGACAGTGTTTGTATGGCAATATTTTATTAGTGCAATAACTCAGGCACTGCTATTAGGGCTGAGTGATTTTGACAAAATCTAATATCATGGTACGGTTGAAGAATACCTTGATATCAGTATTGTAGTGATGACTGTTGGTGCTTTTATAAGATATTTACATATAATGAGATTTTTGATATGTTATATATACAGTCATTAGTAATGTGGATATGATGACCAAGCATGTAGAGAACAATAATAGACAGCTACAATAGTCTATTGTGTTAAGAAAATTGTATGTTTATTGTAATGCAACCTTTATAACCAGGGAAAGGCTACACTTCAGCCATATCTGGATATTATCACATCAAACTCCAAGGCGATATCTGGTCTCCTGTCATATATTGATATATCACCCAGCTTGCTTTGTGACGACAGTGTTGCTGGTAGTTAGAAACGGCTTGACTCTGTGTCTGACAGATGCAGCTGGAGGACTACCTGAGAAACATCCTGAAAAGAACCATGTACAGGATCCATCCAGCGACGGTGAGCATGGCCACTCACAGTCAAAGCCTTGTGTTGTAAGAGAATGACACCAGTAGAGTCATTCCCATCGAAGGTGAACCATCTACTCTCTAATTAGGCCTGAAAGCTAACAGTAATTTCATCATTGTCAGAGTTCTGTGGCCTGCATGAGGAGAGTCCCTTCACAGAGGACGGTGATGGAGAATGGCTTGCATTAATGAGGGGAAACACAGCAGGCAGGAGCAAAGAAACTATCACTTAAAGAGTCAAGATGGCCGCTAATATCCATTACCTACAGAATAAAAGTGATGAGATGACACATTATAATAATGATGCATATGTGCTCCGTAAGCATCTTAAGACAAAGTCAATTTGTTCTTAAGGAATGTGGGCAACATAAAGTGAAGATTTTTTTTCTGAAACAAAGTTTGCAACTTGATTAGGCTGCCAGATGTGTCAGGGGTAATTTCTGGAACTTCTTACTTTTCAAGGATTGAAAAAGAAATTGGTCATTGCACTTTCAGTGCATTGCTTTTTAATGTGTGTCCTTACTGTTGAGAAACCTGTTTTTAATATTCCACACGTCAGCATTTCTTTCTGTCTGTGTGTTTTAGTTGGAGTTTTTGGAAGTCAGTCAGATCTCCTTCATTGAGGACCTGGGGCCCAAAGGAATGTGAGAATGTCCACCTTTTATTTATTATGTGAACTATATGCTGTTTGATGATGTCAAGCATGAAATCATATGGATCCTCTGAACAATAAAAACATACAGATCTAGAAAATCTTATGCTTCCTTTCTTGATTAACTTTTTATGCCATTTGAGTAATTCGGTAGTGTTCTTTTGTGGATTTTATTGTGTTTGTGTGTGTGTGTGTGTGTGTGTGTGTATGTGTGTGAAGTGAAGGGTTAATTTTGAAGAAGTCAGGAGGAAACACATTTCCAGTGTGTTACTGGTGTGGATCCAACAGTGTCTGTTACCGGTGGTCTAAAAGGTAATAGATGGCACAATTAGACACAATTTTTTTCAGTATTAGTCTATAGCAACATGTATAAAAGCCATATCAAATGTGTCTCCCATGCTATTGATTGCCTCTGTTATCCCTTGCAACTGAGTTGTGACAAATTCAGCTTCCTGTAAACTGAATCCCCCCAGAGAGACTCAGATGTCTGTCTGTGTGTGTGTGTGTGTGTGTTCTGTGTGTGTGAGCTTGCGTGCATATTTCAGATGGCTGGTGGTGAAGGACTCTTTTGTTCTCTACATGAGGCCCAAGGATGGCCAGGTGGGAACGGTGATCCTCTATGATAAGGGCTTCCACATCAAGATAGGCACCCAGGAGACCGGCGTCCGCCACGGAGTCACCATTGAGAACCTCTCCAGGCAGGCCTCTGTTCTTATCATATTTACATTTTGCTTTGATAGCATACTCACACATTTGTGCTGACTGCTCTCCCACACAGATTATTTGTGTGGTCTGTGCCATATCGTCGCATACATAGCACAAATATCACATCCATGCTGGATGTGTCCTCAGGGGGCACAGCGTGTTATTTCCATCAGACAAAGGTGTGCAGACAAAAAGTTGTATAATATAATGTCGTTCATCTCGCAGTGGGTATTCGTAATCAGCTGCTTTCCTCATTAGTAATCCAACTTGTTTACAACTCACACATGCGTGGTGGTGCCTTTGACTCCTCTCAGGACGCTGACAATCAAGTGTTCCACCTATCGTCAGGCCCGCTGGTGGGGCCACTCCATCGATGAGTTCTCCCAGAAGTATGGGAAGGACTTCCTGAGGGAGAACCGCCATGGGTCCTTTGCCCCTGTCAGGGAGAAAACAATCACCCAGTGGTTTGCTCATTTTTATATTTTCCATACCTTTGATGTTAATTCTGGCTGTTATATATATATATATATATATATACAAATGCCAAAATGAACAATATTTTGAAATCACTACTTTTGCCATGCCTGTAAAGCTCATGTGTACCCATTCAATTCCAAATATCACAGAAAGCAATTTCGAAGACGTCTAATTTGGTCAATAAAGGTAATCTGTCAGTGTGAAACCAGCTATAGCATTTAGAAACACTGTAAAAGCCAAGACTAGACAGGAGTGGGTGGCTTACTTCTTATTTCTGTCTTCTTTGCTTGTAACTGACTAGCATTTCCAGTTCACTGCATGTTTTCTGCATCTCCGCAGAAATGCAGTCATACAAACACTACCATCCTCTATTGTTACATAATGACATGCCTTTTGTCAGTCACTTAGTTAAGCCAGTGTACAAACCAAAACAAGACACTTCTGCCAGCTGTAGTCCATAGAAATAAATGCAAATTAAAGCTAGGTTTTATATAATTACAGTTTTAATTTGCTTCCTTTGATTTTACTGCAAGTGCTTAGTAATATTTACACATCACTTTAAATTTTTTAGTTTTAAAAACTAAAATTGTGCCCATGCTATAATGAGATATGAGAACACTAGAAAACAGTGTACAGTGATGTAAATCTGTAGGGGACTGCAGGAGATTAACAAAAATGCCCCACTATGTTGGAATTATCCTTTGAATTTTAATGCAGTGTGTTCTTCTCTTTGCGAATTAAATGATGTTGTATGCTTTATCACATAAACTGCCCATCTCAGCAGTCAATGGTATGCCTGTTGCTTACAGGTTTGTCAATGCTGCAGGCTACTTTGATGCTATTGCTGATGCTTTGGAGGGAGCCAAAGAAGAGATTTTTATCACAGCCTGGTGGTATGGAGGAGTTTGACTCTTCTTCACTTATCCTACACTGCAGGAAGCATTGCTAACATATATAGCTTGTGTGTGTGTGAGAGAGAGTACAGCTGTCCCCACAGGCAGATACCAAGCCAGTCACTCATTTAGGTAGTAACCCTTTTAATTTCTGTGTCAGGCTCAGTCCTGAAATTTTCCTGAAGAGGCCGGTGGTTGATGGCAACACCTGGAGACTGGATTATATACTTAAAAGGAAAGCAGTAAGTGTTCACTGCTAGTATTCTTCCTTCCATTAAGTAGCGAGGGTGAACTGTTTAACCTAGAGTAGCTGCCACCCCACAAATAAACATTTTTTTCACAATTTTTGAGGCAAACACTGTGCCACACCATCACAACAGCTGCATACTGATTCACACCATGTTGAACTTGATGTGCTGTTTTAATTTATGTGTGTGCCGGATTGTTTCATCTTGGTATGTAGCCGTTGTTTTCTTGCCTGCTATACATCTGTAGGAGCAGGGGGTGAAGATCTGTGTGCTGCTCTATAAGGAGGTGGAGGTTATAATGGGCCTGAACAGCGAGTACACCAAGAAAACACTCTTAGACCTGCACTCCAACATCAGGGTATGGATGAAAACAATGAGAACAATGCTGTCAACTTCCATACTAACATAACTATTAACATAACTGTTATGTTTAAATGTTTAGGAGGCGGTTTCATTCAAAATGCTTTGCAATTATGCTGGTATGTATATGTATATTTTATATACATATATACATATACACACATCTATCTATCTATCTATCTATCTATCTATCTATACGTGTACATATAGATAGATAGATAGAGATATACATATAGATATATAAGTGTTGGCAATTTCTCCCCTTTTTCCCCTCCATCTCCCGCTATGCATCGGCCTTCTACACAGCAAACACATCATCACCAAGCCGTCACCATCTATCTTTCAATAGTTAATAAGTTATAGTTAATAAGTTGTAATAGTTGATAAGTTAAAACAGTTGTTTCTGCATGCTTACAGAAAACTTTTCAGACAGTGTGTATAAAAGCCATAATACCCCTGAAACCATACTTTACTGGGATTTTTATCACCCTACCACTGATTTTTGAATAATCAAATAAAGAATTTCACATTGGGCATTACTATTAAAACTGCAGAATAATAGTTGTAATAGCTGCACTCAAGACATTTTGAATATAAACAACAACTGCCATACTTCTTCAGCTTTAAGATCAATCGTCAACAGTCCTCCTGGACAGAGACAGGGAGAATGTCCTGTCTGTTTCTATCAGCTTTACCCAGCGCCTCCACAGGTGTCTGTGGCCCTGCCTCCCAGAATGATGGAGCCATCATAATACATCACACTTTAGGGTGGAAGAGTGGCAGCGCCCAGCCTGTGCCAGCTACTGTACAGGACAGGCCCCTGGGGATGGGGATGGGATGGATACTTAGATGCTGGATGCCAAGGATGGCTCTCTTAGGGGATGGAAGAACATTTTGTCTGCATGTGGACCCCCGATGGGTCCCTTAGTGGTGGGGCCGTGGTTTACACCCATAGAATGGTTAGATGGATCGAGTGGCCAGAGGGGGACAAAAAAAAGAGAGGGATGAGCTAGATCTGGCAGTGGTTAGGTCGATTTGTTCTGCAGTGTGGTCCCTGCTGTTGCCTTCTCCCTGGTGTTGCTCACGAAAGCGTTCCACCAAAAACCCTCTCATCGCTATGGCACCCCAGGCCCTGGCATGATTGACACTCTGTCACATCTTATGACAGCGCTGGTGGAGAGAGTGTTCCTAGGACTGATACTGGGAAGTGGCTGGGGACACTCACTCACACACACACACACACACACACATAAATACACATTCACACACAAATACATGAATGCATGACACACACATACAGGCACACACCCTGAGGAGCTCCAACACACACCAGCTGGGTAATGGGAAGTATATCTTGGCCCTGGTGTGTGTGTGTGTGTGTGTGTGTGTGTGTGTGTGTGTGTTTAAGTGAAGTGGTTAAGTAAGTGTGAGTGCATGTGCATGCACACCCTTCCTCTAGAGGCATCAAACACCGGGGAAGGTGCACAGAGGGGCGCAGATGTTTCACACATCATGTACATCCTGCTGCAGAGACCTGCTATTTTAGGCAGCAGGGTATAGATAACCAGTCCATTGCTTTCTCTATGGGCTCAATATCAGTTCCTATATAGCCTGAGGTAGCCCTAGGCCTTTATTTATGTCATTTTGATCGTCTGTACCCAAAGGATACTATGATGTGGCACAGTGACATCTTTGGCTCACATATTGTGGAAACCAGTTTTACTGCTCAAAGTTAAGATGATGTAAGTCTCAGTGCAAAGCAAGTGGCCTGGTTACATTCCTCTTCTGTAGGGAGTTTCTATAAGATTTCATTTTTGTTCCTAATCTCAGGAGAACAAAAAACAGCCTAGCGCTCTAGAAAACATGTTCCATCTGAAGTGCAAGCAACTTTATACACCATAACGGGTGTATGGTTCCATGTAGCACAGAATGAATAATGAATAATAAGAATACTTGTACAGTATATTAATTTGTGCATGTATTTCTGTCTTTTACAGGTGATGCGCCACCCAGACCACATGCCCTCTACAGCACTGCTATGGGCGCATCATGAGAAGACCGTTGTGATTGACCAGTCTCTGGCTTTCCTCGGAGGCATTGACCTGGCCTATGGCCGCTGGGACGACTCCCAGCACAGGCTGACTGATGTGGGCAGTGTGAGGAGGAGCCCTCAGCCCAGCCCAGGCCTCTCCCCAAATCCTACCATGGTAAAGTTGATTGTCAGTCCTGAACCTTACAGGGGAAAGATGTAGACCAGCTGTCTCCTTAGCCCATAGTAAAAAACTAATAATATTAAAAAAATTTATTTCCCTTTTTGTTTATTTGTATTATCCTTAATAACAGTTTCAGTCGCAAAGGACTTCACAGCAGTCATATTATGACCCAAATTAGCGGAAAAAAAACATGGAAGAAATCCTGAAAAAGGCATCACAAAGACTGATCCCCTTCCAGAATGGTCAGACATCCAGTGGGCAAGAATGGGCCAACAAAGAGCGTAAACATAAACAAAATACACAGAATAAAACAACAAAAATGCTTTTGTACTCTTTCCAAACTCAAACCACCATGACAGCATGAGAGATGCTGTCCAGGACTCAAATGAGCATATATGAGCCCAGTTTTCCCACCAAACCAGGATGACTCACTGGCATCTAGTCCCAGACTTCCTTTACTCTCCAACGATAACAGCTCCCAAGGTCGTGGCCATCAAATGACCGCATCCAGTCGTAGTTCTGGAACTGCTTCCTTTTTAACAAGCAACTTTTGGAAGTAGATGTCGTCTGTCATACGGTGCTCAGAAAGTTCAACAGACAGTTTTACCACATTTACTATGAATGCACTATAAATATGATATGTCTTAGGGTTCAGTTCTTGTCACTCGCTGTTAACAATAGCTGAATGACCCCTGATGTCTAAGTGGACCAGACAGTGGTAAACCCACCGTAAATGGGACTCACATGGGGCCGCTGCCAGCAGTAGGCCACCAATGTTTGTCCACATGGGTATGACCCTTTCGAGGGCCAGGGCAGGGCACGCCAGCAACAGCTGAGTGTGGATGATGGGTGTCAGACCACAATACATGTCAATGTCCAGACATGAACCTGACAGCTGCCTTTAACACTGCTTTGGGATTTAGGGAGGCTTTCTGCCTGTTGATTTCCTCTTTTTAAGGATGTGTGCGATAAGTTGATTAGTTGATTAAACGTTGCAGATGGCACAAGGAAAACCAGTCAGTTAAACTAGTTATTAATATTTTGTTAAAGTGCAACGCTGGTTAACTGTACTGTAATGCAGCCACCCGCCACTAGGTGTTAAACCAGCTAGATGGAAAGTGGCATAAAGATGACATCTTGTAAAACCAGCACGGCTTGGCAGTATTTTCATTGTGTTGAAAAGAGCAGGCTGCTGGTGCTAGCACTGCAAGCCAAACTCAGTAAACCCATATGACATTGTTTATCAGCCCAACCCGCAGACGCTCCCACTCCGTCTGAAAAGATAACTCAGCTCACCATGGCAATGACTGTGCAAGATGTGCTTCCACTCACCTTTGCTGAAGGTAAAGGCTACAGAAAGTTGATGGAATATATTTAGCGCAAACAAACTGCGCTGGGCGATTATATAATTTGCGAAAATACAATTTAATTATTAAGGAATGCGCTTAAAATTTTTAATTGGCTCTTGTAATATATGCAATATTTTTTTAGGCAGTTTTTAACCAATTTTTAACCTTAACTCTCAAAAACTCAAGGACGGCCAGGAGTGCAAAGAGGGCTTAGTGGACAATTATTAAATCAAATGCAGTCAGTTAGTTATGATATACTCTGTTGGAAAAATGTTATGATTATGTTATGATTGTGAAAATGTGTATTTTTTTGGTTAAAAAGGCTGCATTTGTCAGCCATGCAAAAGCTTTTTGGTTACTTGCCAGAATTTGGACCCAACAACCATTTTTGTATTTCCATCAATTATTTGGTGGCTATACAGAGTCTGGTCTGGCTGATGTGAAATCCCCATTAGGGAGCATCTGGGGCCCACTCTAAGGGTTGATATTCATTCACCTCCGTCTCTCACACTGAGAAGTGGAGGCTAATCTCTCAGGGGTACCCCCTAACCCCCTATCGCCCATCTTTCCATTTCCTACCCCCCACCTCCCCAGCTCTTCCTCCTTCTCCTCCCTCCTCTCCCCTCTGGAGGCCTGCATTAAACATAAAGACTCTGCATGGATGAGTGAGTCAACAAATTACCACAGCCAATAAACGGTGGAAAATGATCTACCCCTCTATATGCCATCAGTCTCTTTCATTTTCTCTCGCTTTCTCTCTCTCTCCCTCTACCTCTCTCTCTCTCTTCCTGTCCCTCCCTTACCTTACTGTCCACCATTTGTTTATTGTCCCAGGCTTTTAAATAAACATGATCTCAGCCTGAGTGTCTCCTTATTGCATTTAGTTAGAGCATCCCTCCTCATGCTTCACTGGTTGTATCCATCAATTCAGGGGGGCCTGACCCGCTGCAAAATCTCGGCTAATACACATGAAACTGCTACAGCTGTTGGTCTAACCTTTGAGAGTGTCTCCTAAGGAGCACAGTGATATTTGCACTTAATAAAATTATGCCTACCAGGAGAATATGCCGCTGACATTTGCCATTTGTCAAGTTGAGGTGGCAGTGATGCTTTATGAGTCATTAATGCTACAGAGAGGCTACAGTCGAGAGTATCTTAAGCCCACATTCGTTTGCTACATGATAGCATACAGTCTATTAGTACCACATTTAACTGCTGCATTACATGAAAGGAGATGTGCCTTTTCACCCTTGTATCTGCATAGCATTAGTTCTATTTTTTCTCATCTTGCACACAGCATGAAGTACATGGTTTCTCCGTTCTAATGGAGTATCACATACAGTGTGGCATATTCCAAAACACTTTTTTTTGACTCAACACTTGATTTTTGTCTCCTACGATAGCTCTTTGCTCGTTTATCCGCAGAGATCTCCCACCATAGTGGAGGACGATGAGGAGGAGCACAGCTACTCTGAGGTGCGAGACATCCTGGCTGATTTTGAAGGAAGAGCCAGGAATCACAGAGGGGGTGGGAGTCAGGCGCAGCACATATACAGCAACCTTGCCCCACCAGTTGTGATAGATCCTGGGGAGGTCTATAGCGCTGTCACCTTCCCTGACGCAGTCCAGCAGAGACCTTGGTATGGAGGTGTGATTCCTCCTGTTGTTGTAGGACAAGAGGAGGAAAGTGGAGGAGAAGATCAGGGCAGCAGTACTCACAAAAGAGGAGCGTATGATGACAAGACCCTTCATAGCCTGTACAAACACAATCCAGCCTCTGAGGGGGGGGCACAGTCAAGTAAGTAGGACATGCGTACTGAAAAACTTACATACACACACACACACACACACACACACACACAATCACATGCATATACAGTATATATTGTATAAGTACACATACACGTAAATATCCACATATTACATGGCACACATCCAGATGCCAACTTGGGGTCAGCAGGGTCAAAATGAGAATTTCTTTTTAGGAATAAATAATACCTCAGTATGTTTTTACTGTATGTTAAACAACAAAGGAAGTTGGACTGTAAAACTCATCCTGTCAATTACACTGTGATCTATAGTCCATAGTGCATATAGTTACATGTCACTATATGCATGACTGCCAATAAGATCTGACCCTGGATAGTATCTCACGATGTGTTTGGTCATCCTCCTTGGTAGAGCCATTTTCCAAGGAACCATCCTCAGTAGGTAATGAAATTGGCCTGGAAATACAAAAAATGTTTGACACCTATAACTTGTAACGTGAATGATTGATTGATGTCCACCACATACCATGTCAGACACGGTGATAGAAACATTTTTATTGCATTTATATCTACTTATAAATATTGAAATAGTTTGTGGTTGTTCTTTAAACATTCTGTTACATTTTCATGAATAAATAAATAAAATTTCTTTTTGCTACAGACAATTAGGGATGATGATGTTGGGTTTGATGTTAGTGATGCTCGAGGCTGGCTGGTGGGCTGGGGCCTAGTAGTTGAGAAACCCATTTTAAAGTACATCCCAATTCTAAAATGATGTCTGAAGCTGCCAGCAACAACACTAATACAAAACTAAAGTGCAGTGGGAATCTGTCAAAATCATCAGCGCAGTGACCATGCCAGAGGAGCTTTTATACATCATTACAAACACAAATGGGCTGTAAATACAGTGTCTTTGGTTATTAAAACTTTCAACTCTGACTGTCACCAACATGGCAAGTGTTCAAAACCAATCAGATCTAACACTTTGCCTAGTGCCGTTAAACCTACAGAGCTACCCATCATAGAAGTCCCAAAACCCTCCATCTGTCCTGCCTGAGCACTGCAGAAGTTTCCAAACAAATCATCTCAGAGGAGTACTGCTGCAGTAGTGCAGCAACTTAGTTAAGTGTGGAACTGCCAAAACGGCTGCATGTGTGTGTATTTGTGTGTGTCCTGTCCTCAGAGAAGGCAAGTAGTGGAGGCAGCCTGAGCTCCAGGATGCTCCCCCATCTACCACCCAGAGATTGGTACAACAAAAGTCTGTCTCTGCGCTCCAGTGAGTCTGGATCCCTTGGCCTCCATTACTCCTTACCGCTGCCTTATGGTGAGTCCAGTCGCTTATACTGTATATGTTGTAAGTTAGCCAGCTTCCACAAAATTCCACTAATTCTACAATTCTATTTCTTCGTGTGTGTGTGTGTGTTTGTCCAGAGACAGGCTCCCTGCGGAGCCACATCAGTAATAATGAGCTGTGTGGAGAGGCGCGTTTCTGGCACGGTAAAGACTACTGCAACTTCATCCTCAAGGACTGGGTCAAGCTCAACAAACCATTTGACGGTATTGTACAGTTACTGACTTGTTTGTTTGGTTTCTTCACTGTCTCCAGTGCTAAGCAGAGGGCTTCCATGTGAGAGCGTATATAATATATTTTCTGGCAGTTTATGAAGTTAAAGCGTGAAAAATCCTGACAAGTACAGCTATCATCCAGATACATGTGAATTATTAGCCTGGCTTAGATAATTAGAATTAGGATGCAAATGAAAGTGATGTACATCTTTATAAATAATCTTTTGACCAGCCATCAAGGCTTCTCTGCATGTTCTGTCCCCAACATGAACTTAATTGCTGTGAAGTTGTCATGACCAATATCAAAATGTTATTTTCAAACCAGATCTACACTGTCTAAAAAAAAAAAAAAAAAAAAAAAAAAAAAAATCATAGCTGTGCCTAGCCAAGCAGAAAATAATCTGTAGCATCACACAATCCATGAAGGACACTGATTTTCACTTTGATATTATTTGATGTTGTTTGATTTTGTTTGTTTGCTTTTGTGCGTGCATCTGTCTGCGAGTGTGTGTGTGTGTGTGTGTGTGTGTGTGTGTGTGTGTGTGTGTGTGTGTGCGCGCGTGCAAGTGTGTGCATGCGTGCATGTGCATACATGAGTTAAAATTTTTGGAATCTGAAAAATACGACTGCAGGGCAGGTTAGAGCGAAAGGTTACATTTAGAAAACAAACTATATGACAACAGCATTCTCTTTTGATATCCATATAGGCAGTCTTCAAATGGAGCTGCAAAAGGAGAAAGAAAAATAAAGGGAGAAAAACAACAACAAACAACAAACACAAAATCGAAGTTGTCAGTTTGTACCTGAGTTGTCCCAAACTATTGCATTCTGCAGCCAGTGGGGGTTTCTGTCAGTTGCCTGCAGCCCTCTATATTTCTGTGTCTCAATACCCCACTTCTCCATTTCTCTGTCTGGGCTTTTATATGGCTCTGGGTCTGGGGCTTACATTGTAATGACTAGGTAGGACACAGCAGGAGGAGGGGGTGGATGACAGATACATACATTAAAATCTTCCACCGTTTCTACAGAAAGGGGAGGGAAACGCAGGCAGGCAGGGAATGACTGAAATTAAAGGCAATCTTTGATCTCATCAATAGGACGAGGAACCATGTTTGGACGCTTATTGAGT
This sequence comes from Myripristis murdjan, assembly GCF_902150065.1. Lineage (NCBI taxonomy): Eukaryota > Metazoa > Chordata > Actinopteri > Holocentriformes > Holocentridae > Myripristis > Myripristis murdjan. Next base: position 22,028,458 of record NC_044000.1, read on the forward strand.
GAGGAGGAGGGAGCTGTTCTTTTTTGTGGATGCACAATGTTCCAGCACACACTGAGGGGGTCTGAGAAGCAGACTTCTTCAACTTGGGACTGACCTTTTATAGTGTGTGATGTTGTTTTTTCCTATTTGTTTGTTTGCTTTGAAGACTTTATTGACAGGTACAAAACTCCCAGAATGCCTTGGCATGATATAGGGGTGGCAGTACAGGGCAAGGCGGCGAGGGATGTAGCCAGGCATTTCATTCAGAGATGGAATTTTACAAAGGTATGGAAAATGTGTTCATCTCAACTGTAGTCATTTTTTTTTTCCTATTGACATATACTCCTCACCTTAAAGCTATAACTTTTATAGTATCGTCTGTCTTTTACTCTGTTGTTAATTTTAATATTACCAATAGTTTACAGAGACCAAGTCCTGATTCACATTGCAGTTTGATTATAATAATGTCTTCATAATGTCACATCCATTTGCACTTTCTCTGTTTCCTCGCTCACAAGCATCATATGCCAATTTGACATAATAACACAGCTAAAAAAAGAAATATCATAAACTAAATGTTGCACTGAGTGCGGCAGTCACAGTCAAAAGTGTGTGAGCCCAAAAATCCTTTCCAAGTGATCTTTGAGATTACTCGCTGGATTAACATTTATTAGTTTGAGCTTAGCACCCCCTGCAGGTAGGCAGTGTTCCCTGCTAATAATACCTTCAATGCTCAGACTGAAGGCTTTCACTGTTCCCCTTTCTCTGCAATTACAGTCCTTTCTACTTTGATTGGTGGGTAATTTAATTGGTTTGAGCCTGTATGATTTCTTTCCGAATATGCCACTCATATTCCAAGCTTGGCTCCAGATCAGACAAAGCCTGTCTCCCAGTAATTAAAGAAGCCAAAGCCAGGTGTAGAGCAGGGGAACTAGGGAACCATAGCCAGATGAATGGGACTGATTAGGTGTTTAGTGAAAATGAGAATTTCTGGCTCAAAGACAAAGTGCAGTCTCATTGGGTGCTCAGTGGTCAATGGGGTGGCAATTGACTGTTGCTGATGAGGTAACTAGGCCTGAAAATCATTTTCCGCATCCATCACTTTCACAAAGGAACTCCATTCTCAAAGTCAAGAAAAAAAAAAAGAAAAATGGAATATGAAAAGGAAGCAATCTGAGGAAATACATTTGAAGCATGAAACAGGTGTTTTAGTTTCAGTTTCAGGGAAAGGTAGAACATTTTTGTGTTAATTAGGCAGAAAAGAGTCACACAGAGGAAACCCCAGATGAAAGCTAGATCTGAAAGCTTCACAATTTGTGTGCAATGGTGAGACAGAATTTGAGCCTAAATTGAAATTCTTGCAGTTATTATTTTAAATCTGAATAATTTTTATGACAAGATACTTTACATAGTGCAGCAGGTACGGTAATTCACTTGTCTTGCATGATCCCACATCCGACAGCACAGAAACAGATGTCTACCTTGTGGCAATGCAACACATCCCATAAAAACGGTTCAGCATTAAGATTGTTGCATTTTTCATCCTTTACTGTAACAGATTCAACAAAAAAAGGACAGACCTGTTACTGTACTATGGACCTATAGCAGTGGTGAACGAATTGGCTTTTAGCATCTTATTTTGGTCGTTGTAAGCACCAGCTGTGGTCAGGTCAAGGTCACTGTACTCTAAGAGGTGTTTCTCTCAGACTCATGCCAACTGACTGAGTGGAAAATTAGACTTTTTCTTTCTTCACTGAGACTGAATGGATTTTAATCAACACATTATGCCAGTTGTTAATTGCTTTAGCCGCCTGCTGCTAAAATAATTTGCTACTTTTTTATTGTAGTAGTAGCCATCTGTTTCAAAACACGAGGACAAGATCAGGCCTGGACCAGGGGTGGATGTTGACATGAGATACAGGCGGCTAATTTGCACCGCCGCCACCTTATTTATGAGGCTAAGAATGTGTGAAGAGGGGGGAAGGCATTATATGAAAGGCTGAAAATAAATAGCAATCTGGATTAAAATAATGACCATAGAGTGTTAATCTGCACAGATACAAAGATGGACATTAAGACACCTTCCACTGACGGCCACTTCATTGTGTCACGATGTATGAAAAATAATTTAGTCACTACTGTACATGTGAACATGCCATTTTGTGGGTTTTTTTTTTTTTTTTTTTTTTTGAACGAACGACCTTTAAGACAGTTGATTGGCCCTGAGGAACAATAGCCTCCTTATGAGGCAGACCCTGCTGTAACCTCTCCCTCTGTATCTGTTGAATGGCTCAGGACTGCAGACAGACACTCTCAATAGTGTCTGGTAGGGACAATAGCAAAGAGGAGTGCAGTGAGAGGAAGACTTTACCCTGCTTCACCCGGTATTTTCTCTAATCAGTCTTACTGTTGAGGTAAACGTGAACAGCCTGGTGACTTTTAATCTCCCATTGCCGTTCATCTGTCTGAACAGAGCCAGGGCCAACTTGGAAAGGCCAGATACAAATGCAGCATCATGACGCTATTCTGTCCTGTAATTAGCAAACTTCTGTTCGTGGAGCCTCACTCAGTGCTTTTATATTTTGTAATCAAGTCTCTAATTGTCTGTCTAACTAACATCTCTCTCTTTTGCGCCTGTGTATGTGTGTGTGAGTATACTCCATGTGCGTGTGAGTTTGTGCTCCTTTTTTTCTGTTTGTGTGTCGTTGCTTTTCTTAAGTGTAGCTGGTGAAAAAGCGTTCAGGTGCGATGTGCTTCCCCTGCCTGTTGCCCAAGTCTCTCTCTGCCAGCACGGTGCTTCCACCCCGGTGGGGGAGACACACAGAGGCTAACGTCCAGGTAAAGACATGATGGACGGTAGCAGCAGTCACGATGGGAAGTGAACCGGACGCTCAGGGCCTTTTTCTGCTCCTGTGATAGGTGCTGAGATCAGTTGGCCAGTGGTCGATCGGATCGAAGGTCCACGAGGAATCCATCCACCTAGCCTACATCTCTGCCATCCAAAACAGCAAGCACTTCATATACATTGAAGTGAGTGGAAACGCTGTTTTTCAAGGCAAAATTCTGCTTTTTAGGCAGATACCAACATGTGATTAACTTCCCACATGTAGCGGCTGATACTGATAGGACTTTTTTGTAAGAGTTAGAATACAAATAGTACAAAACGGGTTCAGCTTCAGCAGGTACAGCTCAGTCAAACAAACTGCCATGCTATATTTTGCTCTGTTGCTGATTTGTCTGTTGTAAAAATATGAAATGACACAATCAGCCAAATATCTGCAGTATTTAATGTTATTTTGTTTTACTTTTTTAAAAAATTTTTTTTATTGTTTTTACTCTGCAGAAAAGGTGAGGTACAGGTTACCAGTATTTAAAACGTAAAAGAAACAAAAAAAGAAACGTAAAAGAAATCTCAATTAAACATGGTCGGTATTGAATGAATATTTCTTCATTGACAAACTATGTTTGTATCCAGCAGAAATTTTGAAGAGGGCTATTTAGATGAAATCGTAAACTACATTTGGTGGTGGAGGTGGGGTGTTTGTGAAAAGTCTTAGTGGATATCTGCAGTAAAAATGCTTTTCAGACCAACAACCATATTGCTTTTTAAAGCTGATACTGGCTGATGCTGATAGTCTGGCAAAACATAGGCCCATTCTTAAATAAAACCTCATTTGTGATTTATAATCAGCTCGGTTGCATAATTTTTGTGTGAAGCCCCTTGTATTTTGCTTTAGACATACTTGAGGATGACATCAAATATGCTCTAAATCCTTGGTGCAGTTTAATGATATTCTTGTCCAGAACCAGTTCTTCATTAGCTGTGCAGACAGAACCATCCACAACTGCATTGGGGATGTACTGACAGAGCGGATCCTACGAGCGTATAGGTAGGAGCGAATGAGTTCCTGTGTGCCATATGCAAGAAGTGTGTTTTATCAAAGAAACTCTGAATGGGTCTACCTGCCTTGTATTCAGTATGCATTAATGCACGCATGTTGTACTTGTACTATAGGGAGAAAATGCGTTTTCGAGTGTATGTGGTGATGCCGCTGCTGCCAGGGTTTGAAGGTGACATCTCATCAGGAGGGGGCCAAGCCATCAAAGCCATCATGTACTTTAATTACAGGTAATCTCCACTCTCACACACTCTCTAACACTCCTTCTGCGCTCAAAGACTTCTTCCTTAATTACCAAAGTGCCTCAATTAGACCCTAAATAAGCAGTGGACACGCACAAGGGAGAGATGGGCAAATTACAATGGAGAGGGTAAAAACAACAGGCCCTGTAAGAGCCAACGCGATGCAGAGGCAATTAAAAGACAAAAAAGTGCTCTACCACGCAGAGAGAAAATGAGAAAAGAGAGAAAAAGCCCTTTGATGAGCCAGTTTGAGCTAAGTGGAGCTGAGGAGGGGATGGTCGAGTAGAAGAAAGAGGGAGAAAAGAGAAATTAAAGACAGTTGATTGGCGAAAGTGCAAGACAAGAGGCCTGATGTCACACTGTTTCCCTACAGGACCATGTGTCGGGGGGAGCACTCCATCATCGAGAGACTGAAATGTGTGAGTAAGTAGACGTCCCACAGGCAGCCGCTTCTCTACACTCTCTCTGCCCACCCTCAGATTCATTATCCAGCCGGCCCCATGCACACTCCATCAACTGTGAAACTTACTGGGCTTTTGAAGCGACAAATGAAGACTCCATCTCTTCTAATGGGCTAATTCTGTGTGTAACGAGGGCCCTTGTTAAGTGATAATGCACTGGCTGCAGCCAGCAGTATCATATGAGTACATTAGGCAATTAGCTCAAATCTAACCTGGAACAGTGGTCTTATGAATTAAGTAGAAAGAAATACAATATAGAGGAACACAAGGAAATAAAAGGAGAAGAGGACAACTGATAGCACTCTGTGTGTGTGTGTGTGTGTGTGTGTGTGTTTGTAATTCTGTCTCCACAGTGGCTGACTGCTGGATCAACTACATCTCGTTCTGTGGACTGCGGACTCACGCTGACCTGGATGGCCGGCTGGTCACCGAGCTCATCTACGTCCACAGCAAGCTGCTCATAGTAGATGACAGGACTGTCATCATCGGTCAGTTCTATGAAATGGAAATGGAAAGTGTCTCGCACCAGGACAAGGGATGACTCTGCAGGAGAGAATGTTAAGGAATGTTGCAGTATGTCAGTGTATTTTATAAATAATACAACAAAAACAAGCTGAATAGAAACACAAAAACTTGCACCTAGCACTGAGAGCACAGGAAAAGACAACACTGGGGGCAAGACAGATGATGAATAAGCTTGTCAAAACATGACGTCTTAGTGCTTGGCTTTTCAGGAGCGCTCGTGTGTCCAGGAGATGGCAGTGTTATCCAGCGGAGCAGAGGGAGACTGCAGTGAGGGGGTGATATGAGCAGATGTGTGCTAGGGGAACCGTTAAACAGCATCTGTCCACTCAATTACCTCCTTCGTTAGTCAAATCCTGTCTCATTTTACTCATAGGAAGGTGATTAAATCCCTCATAAATGGAATGGAATTACACTATAAAAAAAAAACAAAAAAAAACGGAAGGGTGAAGCAGGGGCTTTTTTTCTACACAAAAAGGTATATCTCGTAAATTGTGTCACCATCTAACTTAGAATATTGTGATTTAAATCACAATGGAGGGGACGACCTTAGATTGTGGAGTTGCATCTGGCTTCTTCCCAGGCTCGGCCAACATCAATGACAGGAGCATGCTGGGAAAGCGTGACAGTGAGATGGCGGTGGTGGTGGAGGATACAGAGATGGTCACCGGGGTCATGGATGGAGAGAGCTACCAAGCTGGGAAGTTTGCCTTGTCTCTCAGGGAGGAGTGTTTCAGGTAGGACACGCTGAACATGACACAGTGTTGTTGATTCACATGTAACAAAATGAGTGCGGGTACAGGAAGAGTGCGAGATTTTCCTTTTCTAATACGACCCAAATTTCAACAAGGAAATACACTTGATTTTTCACCATACTGTCAAGTGACTCACATTAGTTACAGTGAAATGAAAAAAAAAAAAAAAAAAAAAAAGAGAATATGTCATAATATTCACATTTTTTAACAAGTCATGCCAAATAATTCACAGAATTCCTATTTCTGCATACTGGAAAACAACGTTTCAAAAATTTTAACCAATAAAACACATTTTTGCACAATCACTGTCCTCCCATTAAATAAAACTCTTTAGTTTCTCTCCCTAACTGGTCTCCCATGCTGCTTTGTGTTTAGTCCTCACCTGCAAATACCTGATTCAACAGGAAATAAACTGTGGAGTCACTGGCGAACATGTCTGTATGTTAGACATTGAATATGGTGGAAACCTCTGTATTTATCTTTTTTTACTGTGCTGTTTTTATTGTGATATGGATCCCATGGGTCTGAAATAAAGGAATAACTAACTAACTAAATCAAATTAAGGACGCAAGAGGCTCTCAACATTTTAACTTAAATGTTTGGCCATGTCAGATATGCCTCTGTGTGAAGGAAATCTCTTGGTCGCTGTGCTGCTTCAGGCTGGTCCTAGGGCTGCTGAGTGACTCCAGTGTGGACATCAGTGATCCGGTCAGTGACCATTTCTACAAGGAAGTTTGGATGGTGACTGCAGCCAGGAATGCCAGTGTGTACGATCGAGTGAGTTGAAAAATATTTCTTCCTACCGTGTTACACTCTGCTGCCGTCTCTGATAGTTAAATTGTCAGACGTGCTCCCTGTCCAGGTATTCAGGTGTTTGCCGACTGACGCCATTTTAAACTACAAGATCCTGAGGGAGTATGTGTCCCGCCCCTGCCTGGCCCACGAGGACCCAGTATTGGCCTGTGAGGAACTCCGAAAGGTGCGGGGCTTCCTGGTTCAGTTTCCCTTCTTCTTTCTGTCAAAGGAGAACCTTTTTCCCTCCTTCAACTCTAAGGAAGGCATGATGCCCATCGAGCTGTGGACATAGACTGACTCGGTCCAGTGCAGTGAGTAAAGCCTCAACAGTTCAGCAACAGTTCCGTTTTTTTTTATATTATTTTCTCATATTCTATTCGCTCTGTGGAGGACAGATACAGACTGATGCCACTGTGAGACTGTACTTCAATATTGTTCGCTACCTCACTGTATTGATATTTTTCAGTTGACTATGTTTTGCAATGACAATGAATCTTGCTACTAAATGTTTTTAAATTATGGTAATGTGTCTGTGATCATACTTATATCATGTCGATTCCAAAATGTCCACTAAAAATTTTGTGTGATGAGTGTAGGCAGTTTCCAAGTCAGAAAAAAATTCACACACATTTCTTTTGCTCATAGATGCCTAAACAGTGTAGGCCTTTATTAGAACAATTGAATACTTTATATAAAGCAAAACAATTTATATAATTTATAAAATATATTATAATTTTTGACCACACAATCACATAAGATAAGAGATAACGTATAACCTTTTTTTTTTTAAATTACATTCACAGTCATGAATCTATATTGTGTTTTCATTTGCTTGTCCTACAGTATTTAAGAACAAGACCCCCTGGATTTATTATAAAGTGATTACAAGAAAATGTATATTTATATATGATAAATACTGAAGCGCTGAAGAGACATAATTGGCACAACAAACATGGGCTAAGAACAGAGACAAAGTGTTGAAATGGAGGGACACCACAAATTAAAGCAGCTGCAGAAACACCACTGAAATTCAAACAATAATTACTGCTCTAAATTCGACAGCCGCGGTGCTGGATCTCATTTCATGTTTAGTGAATCTTGGTCATAGTTGACGTGAAACAGTAGAAAACACATACAGTAGCAGCTTCTTGGTTCATTTGCTAAAATCCAACAAAAGTAGCCCTCCCTGCCAGAATGTAGAGCTTTTACTCCACACTACAAAGTCTGCTCCAACACCGCCTGTACTGCATAGAACAACTTCACAATTGAAATGTGTGGAAATCACATAGGAAAATAAAAAATACATAAGCTAGAAGTGTGAAATTTTCACTTTAGTGTGTGTCAAATCAAGCCAGCATTCAGGCCAATTTCCAACCTGGATAGAAAAGAACATATTATATGAGAAAATGTGTGCATTATGACTTGATAAAAGGAGGTGAAGTGGAAATGAAGCTAAACAAGACTGCTGGAAAGTCAAGGCTCTTCTCCCACACAGACTGTAGGATTCCCAGCGCCCCATTCCTTAAATGTCGATGAGGTCATCGCCGCTCTCGTCGCTCTCCACTGTTAGCTGCCGGGTCCACCACTTCTTCACCTCTGACCCTGATGAAGCCTCGTCATTGACAAGGTTCATCGTACACCCGATGGGTCTGACACTTTTGTTTGTGCGACCTGGCACAAACACACACAGGAAAATGTGTTACAGATTAAATCAGCACTCTGTAACACTACTGTAGGTCACGTAACGCTAAACGTCGCCAGAGTTCAAACCTCCTTTGGCCGCTCATTTCAGATCACTGAACGAAATTCAAAGACACTGGAAATGGACACTGGCCAGTTTAATCTCTTCCTGTCTGCCCTCAAGGACTCCATCTCATTCCCCGCCACACATGCAGCTGTTTGTCAGTAAGCTGCTCTAACTTCTCAACCAGTGCTGCCGCCTGCTTTTATCGCACATTTTAATTGATTTCAGCGGTGTCCTTGTTGTTGATCGTTATTTGTTGTGCTATTTGCTCTCTCAGTCCTTAAGTGCGTTCTTTCTAGTTGAAGTCTGTGCTTTCTTTCAGTATTACGGCTTTTATCTGTTACCTTCAGCAAAGTGCTAGTCTTACTTCATCAACCTGTTTTTTTTTTTGTTTTTTTTTGTCTTCTTCCCCACAAATTCCTCATCAAGAGGCCTTTGGTCTCTTGCCAGCACTTCTCTGTGAATTAGAATTTGCTCTTAACTGACTTGCGTGGTTCAATAACCTACCTGTCAAGAAGAGAAATAGCCAACTCTGCCTCAGCATTGAACTTTTTCAAATCCCTCAGCGCTCTCTAATGATCTAATGCTGACTTTATGTTGATTCTTGTCCTGCCTCAAGTTTGAAAATGGAATTCATGACTAAAAAAAATAGTGTTTTTAATTTTTTTTATTTTCTAGTGTCTCTTCTTGACAAGGGCACTCACTAGCTGCTTCAGCTTTTGCTAAAATCTGAATGGCAGCCTAGGATTTCTCCTCTGGGAACAACAAAGAAAATGAATAGGCTGGTGACGTATGACCCTGCATTGGGCATAGAGATGTGTGGGGCTTAAGACCCCTACAAAAATATTTTATTAAATACTTTATTACAAAAATATTTTATTACAATTAAATTTGTTAAATTTTTTAATACAATTTTGTTTCAATATACTATTATGATAATTTAATCGCAATTAAATATAATCAGGTTATACCTTTTCAGGAAAAGCAATACCATATTGTTCGGCATATTAATAGAATCCTGTGGGTGTATTATTTTTATTTAAATATTATTTGGAAAACTTTCATATTAAACCTTTCATGGTAAAAAGACAAGTGCTGTTTATACTAGAGTAGTCTGCAGATGCAACAACCAGACAGAGGAGATCCACTAACCTGGGGGCAGTCGCCACTGTCCCACCTTCCTCTGCGGTCGGCCCAAGTCAGAGGAGTCCTGCCTGTAGCATCCTCTGTCTGACAGGGTGGGGCTCAGGAGCTGCTGGAGATCGCTCAGCTAAACAAAGAAAAACCCTTTGTTTCAGCAGGGTGAGCTCACACCTGCAGATGATGCGATGCGCTTGCTGCACATCAAGCTGTGAGTGTGTGCGAGTGTGTGTGCATGTATAGGTGTGTAGCGCCTCACCTCAGGCTGTGAGGGGTTGTCGGGGTTGTTAGCATTGTGGTCTTCACTGGGCACGGTGGTCTCTATGCTGGGGGGGTTGAGCAAGCGGCTCAACTCCTGCTGTTGGCTCTCTCTCAAACTGTGGATGATGCTAAATGACTGCTGTTTCTACAAGCACACAGACACATGGGGTGAATGAGTGTGTCTGCTTGCATTAGAGCACCATGGGAATGTGTTTGTTCATCATATATTTTGTGTGTCTGGGCCTTTGTATCATCACTAATGTATAGTGTGTGTGTGTGTGTTTCTTCCACCATGCTGAGGGTCTTACCGCACGGATGCGTTTCAGGCACTTCTTGAGCCACATGCGTATGGTCTGCTTGGCCACCTCTTCTTCAATGGTGTACTCCAACTGTTCCCTGGCCAACAGCTCCTCCAGCTGGAGAGACTTTCTAATGTCCACTGAGCGGTATGACAACATACTGCAGGATCACACACACACACATACACACACACACACACACACACAATCATTAGGAAGGCAGATTCTGCGGGGCATGATGATAAAGCTACTACGCTAAAGCTGGTCATGGCATCTTTGCACGTTGGCGGCCTCAAATGGCAGCAAGAGGTAACTGAATTCTGAAGATCATATAATAAATCATGAAACGTAATGACATCTTTGGCACTTAAATTAGGTCCTCTAAACCTGTTTTCACACCTGAGCTCCTGAGCCCTAGGCTAACTAAGCCCTGGGCTAACTCGGGGCTAACCCTGCTCTGCAGCAGGGCCAGCAAGCCCTAGGCAAAACTCGGGGTTAGCCAACTTTGGAATGAGGCAGGATTGTGCCAGTGTGAAAGCTTTCTTAGCCTGGGGCTACCAGCTCCCTAAGGCTCAGGGAGCTGTTAGCCCCAGGTAAAGTGCAGTGTGAAACGCCCCTATGAGCCTGGTGGACTGGAGGTGTTGAAGAGCTTCAGCCTTTGTTGGTCAGTCCAGCTTTCTCTGGACAAAATGCATGTTCGCTGTTTTTTTTTTTTTTTATGAGCAAGTTTTCTATCTATTACACCTTACATCAGAATTTCATTTGGCTAAACGAGGCAAATCTACAGTGTCTCAATTAGCAGGGATGGGATGTGCTTCTGTGCTGCAGCTCCACTTTGTGACTTAGGATGCTATGATGGGTGTATGTTTTATATACCTGAAATCTGGCCCAGTGCAAACTTCACAGCCAAATTTAAATGTGACATTCCAAACCTTCCACACATTGTTGCTCCATAACAAACATTAAAGATGTTGGGCATCTCAGTTGGCACAATGAACATGTCATCACCAGGTACATAAAAACATTGTTTACTGGTGTTGATATCTGAAGGTAAAATGGCATGAAATGATGAAAGTATTTTGATGTGACAGCAGCTTCACAGTAATTAGCACTGTGTATTACACTCAGGTTGTGTGGAGTGGATCCTTGACAAGCATACAGTGGTGTTAATCAAAGCCTCTGCTGGTCTGTCTTGTTTGTGTATGGGTGTGTGTGTGTGTGTGTGTGTGTGTTTGTGTTTGTGGGAGGTGGCCCATGGACACCTGAGCACATCGTGGAAGGTTACGTCGCCCCCGTTGTGTAGCCTCTCCATCTCATAGCACATGTGCTTAAACAGCAACTTGTCCTTGTCCAGGTCCACCTCCAATCTGCCTCTGAGCAGACGCAGGAGGAACTTCACCCTGGACGTCGGGATCACACCCTGAGGAAAGAGGGAGCGAGAGAGGTCAGAGGGGCGTGCGGTGAACGGGGAACTGACTCGCGCCTGCAGTGCACCGACTCAGCCAAACCTCATTATCACTATACTGAACTGCCGATGAGAGTGACGATGAGTGGGATCTGATGGTTCACAGATCAGCCTTAACCAGTAGCGCAATCAGTCGTAATAGTAGGGCTATATCCAGATCATAATGGATAGATGGGAGTCCTCAATTTTTAATCCACCACCCACTGTTCTCATTACCTTTGCTCTTCCTTTCTTTCATTCCCTCTTCCTCTTCTCATTAGTCCCTGTCCTGCTTTTTATATCCTTCGCTCACAGCTCTGTTTCCTTCCTTTATGTACTCTTACAACAGGGCTATTCAATTACAAACTCATTTGGGACAGATTTTAAAACCAGGAAATGTAGATGGGTCAGACATTTTCAGCAGCCTACTGAAAAACCAAAACCGAGGTTTTGGTAATGACAAATTTTAAACAAATGCAAATTAATGTAGTAAAAAATAGCAATGTTTATTGTTGTACTTTTTAAATAATAATAATAAAAAACAAACAAACTTATATTTTTAAGTCATATATCTGACCCAGGCAGATCACAGAGTACAGAAACAGAATAGAAAAGAGCTATCACACAGCATCATGACAAGTGGCAATAACAGTAAAACCTAAAAAAAAGTTAAACCGATGGTTTTCATTGTCAATTTTATGTTTCAGGGAAGACATATCTTCCAGATGTTTTGAAAAACTACTAGGCATGGTAGGAATTCCATCACATGAGAAACGTTGATATGTTTCTCACGCTGGTTTTGCTGCCTGACTGCTTACAGATTTTAGGCCATGCTCGCCGAACTGTAACTACTTAGGCTTCACAATGACACTGCATTACATTAATTACATTAATTCATAAAATAATATGACAATTAAAACTGCTATTATAATAGTCTATTTAATTCAACCTCGCTAGGCCACATGTAAATTGCTCCTGGCCCAGACACGGCCTGTGGGCCACCAGTTGAACAGGCCGGTCTTAGAACCATCATCCCCTATCCTCTCCTAATCCTCCCTTTAATTCTTCTTCTCTTACCTCTCGTTTGTCATCCACCATGTTCCAGATGATCTGAAAGTGTCTTAGGTCATTGTAGCTCAGCAGCTGATCCTCCTCGGTGGAATAGAAAAGAGAGAAGTTCTCCACGATGATGGCTGCAGCAATACGGAGGAGAGGTATTAACACACAGAATGATTGTTTCTTAAAAATGGTAACATCTACGTTGTGTTGAAGTTGGTTTCATTTTTAGATTCACAAGACGTCTGTGTTTGTATCAAAATCAATAAGAGTTGTTCGAACAGCTGTAATTGCGCTTTTTTGAGGGATAAGTGCTCATTTGGCAGGATGACAGCGGCTGTAATGAGTTAGCGCCCAGGCTAATGTTGTTCTGGGTGACTAAATGGATCACATCACAATGACGGGTTGATTGTAAACCAGACTGTTAAGTACTGTAACCCATGGGACAACAAATATGGTCCTGTATTCTGTCAGTACATTCACCTCATCAACCAGTGCAACAGGCCATAAAACCAGGAGAATACACATGCACTGTAGATCATATTCAAAATGATGGGGGAGAGATGGTTTTTGGCTCATGTCCAAAACTCATGCTCATTTTGATTTTGCACATGGCTTCTCCATTCCTCTCTCTCTGTCTCCCCCTCTCTCTCTGCTCCTCACTATAAGGTGGCCTATGACATGGGAGAAAGGTAATAATTTCTGCATGGAAGGGTTTGATTATTGTGCCAATGATAAGCTCTAATGGCAGCGTTAAACTCTGTCCTAGGAAAGATGACAAGGCTTATTGTGCTTTATGAGCTCCTCAGGCTTGCATCACATACAGCAGGAAATGAAATATTGGCCTGGCTGATGAGAGCATATCGTTCTTTATTACAGTGCACATACACACACATATACTGACCCACAAGAAGGTTGAGCATGATGTAGGCTATGATGACATAGAAAGAGCAGAAGTACATGAGGGCTCCCGCATAGTTGCCACAGTCTGTCTCCCAGTAGCGGTGTTTATCCGGGGTACAGAACGGGGGCTGCACCTGGGGAGGGAGACAACCAAAACAAATCTCACATCAACATATGGGACTCTCCAGAGCAAAACCATCACACACACACACACACCCACACACAAATAGAGTTCTAAAGACCTTCCACTCTAAAATGTACCACATAAAAGGTGCCAAATGTACCATAAAATGTGTTTAATACTGAATATAAGTTATACAGTATGTGTTTTCCTGGAAGGGAAATGATGATGTACTCCCTGGGCCATGTAAATGTTATTACAGTGAATGTGTGAGTGTGCTGGACCCATGGGCTATCTTACCATGCAGTCATGCATTATTTTATTCCAATCTTCTCCCGTGACAATACGAAAAAGAACAGTGATAGCCTTGCCCGCTGTGGAGAAGTTGGCATGCCTGCCATTAGGGGAGACATAGTCACACAAGAGTCAGGCAGTTGTACCAAGCTGTGTTTTAGACTGAGTCATTTATAAAAGGACAGGTTATTAGGGAAGGCAAGCAGCTTAATAACGGTAATACATAATTCTAGAAATAGTAGATTCAGTTGTTACCGGTTGATGTTCTCTCCATATTTGACAGTTCCAAAGAGAACGACGCCAGCAAATGCATAGCAGAGGAGAAGGAGGAACATGCCCACGATGATGAAGAAGCTCTTATACATGCTGACCACCACGGTCAACAGCAGCATCTTCAATGTAACCTACGTACACCACACACACACACACACAGAGATGAACATTTTTTGGTTTTAGAACCTAGTATCTCATTGCAGAACACAGTGTATTGAGCATGTTTTGGACAACAAATTATACTTACATGCTTCCCACATATGGTGAAGAATCTGAAGACAATCACACAAGTGCCCATCATGTAGGTATATGCATTCTAAGGGGAGGAATTGTACAGTGCTCATTGTATTTAGGAAAATTTGACATTCTTGTAACACTGATTAGTTCAGTATTCCCATATACTGTAGTATAGGGTGCTGTGTGTGTATGTGTGTGTGTGTGTGTCAGTAATTGTTGTCTTACCAGTAAGGCAAAGTGCAGGACTATCCAGATGACCCCCAGTGATGTGACCAGTAGGTCATAGCGATTCCGCCGACTCTGCCAGTAACCCGCTGGAGACATGGCTATCAGCTTCATCGTCACCTGGATGAACGCCAAGAAGTAACATCAGACAAAATGTCAGAGGAAAAAAAAAAATCTAAGCAGAGACTGGAAACAGTTGAGTCGCTGAGTAGACACATGAAAACAGGCTCACCTCCAGGACAAAGATGAAGGTGAAGACCACTGACATGGTGGCAAGGGAAACTGTCACTGGATCATCTACATCCCACTGGAAAAAAACACATAACAAGTATAATCACATTTATAGGAACAGGCATCAGTGAATTAACATGATGCAATCGATGGCAATGTGTGGATTTACCTTGACTGAGAGCAGTACTGACTGGGCCAACACCAGCACAGCGATGCCCCGTTTGAAGAAGGGGTGCTGGGTAATGTCATACATCTTTGCCCGGAAACCTCCATTCTCTGCCAGGAAGATAAGAACCCAAAGATTTACTAAATCACACACAGCAGCACAGCCATTCCTTATGGAAATTATTCAGAATTTATGCCAACACTTTCAGGCAATTAGGGAAGGAACAGCTGATGTAAGCATTACTTTAATGATTTTTTTTTTTTTTTTTTTTTTCAGCTTTAATGCTTGGCAGTGGTGGCAAGCATCTACATGTTCATATGTTGAGTGACTGTAAGATTTTGATCAACTGAATAAGACATGTCTGAACTGACAGTGGTAGTGATCTATATGTGACAGCTGATGGTCATCTTTTAACTCTCACATGCCTGAACCTGTGGTTATAACCCCTACTGACCTGCAGATGGCACTGGTTTACCATATGGACATAAAGTATCAGTGAGGCAGCCGCTCTTTGTGCTTCACAGTGATACTGATATGTAACCTTTACATGTACTTTCCTTTTTGTAGAGTCATTTTCATGGGGTGTTATGATGGTAATAAA
The DNA here is from genome assembly GCF_902150065.1 of Myripristis murdjan. NCBI lineage: Eukaryota > Metazoa > Chordata > Actinopteri > Holocentriformes > Holocentridae > Myripristis > Myripristis murdjan. Next base: position 22,044,106 of record NC_044000.1, read on the forward strand.
TAAGTAGGACTATGGAATATAATGACAGACTGTCCAATGTCTTTGCTGAAAGATTTGTCATTTACACAGTTTCATGATAAAAATAAAGATTGTTCCATGTAACATACAGAACAACAATAATAATAATTATTATTAGTATAATTTAAAATAATGTATAATGATAATAATCATTATCATAATCAGTTATAGTATAGAGTTACATAGAGAAAATCTTAAGAATTTGCTACTCTGTTTCTATTTCTAGCAGTAATTGGAGATGAGAGAGCAAATGTGTTTGGGATTTGGGATTTTTTGTAAGCATATTTAGTATCTGATGAAATACACACTGCAATGATGTTTTTGTTTTCTTTTCAACTGATAGGCATACTCACTGTTCAAAATAGCTTTGTACGGTAAGATTTGTAAAATTAGAAATGCATGGCATGTACAGGCAACATTACGCTTACGCTATCATCAATAAAAGGTGTGACTAAAAGATCAGAGGTGTTGCCTGCATGTATGACATTCAATCATCATAAACAATTTTAAATTACTTGCCCTAATGCTCTCATCTGATAAGCATGTGATTTGCATTAAGCTAGTTTTCACGTGAATGATAGGCTACAGTAGTGTTCCCTGTGACATTTAAGATTTAAAAGGAGAAAGTAGTTTTATTTGATATAGATAAGGTGGTTAAAAGGGATAGGATGATTATTCAGAACACCATCTGTTTATTTGGTTCATAAAGTCATGATGACTAGTTCATATTCTCCTGATTGACTCACTGTTTTTCAGGCTTATTTTTTTTACCAAAGGGGATTCTTTTGGATGAGCCACCGGCTATGATTGCACACACTTACCGGTTTTTACAGCTAATGATAATAGTGTGGGCTGTACATTGTGCATGTCTCATTCAGCAACAGTGCATTTCTGGCACTGTAATTATGTCTAATTGCTGACCTTTGAGACCGAGTAAAGTCTTCTTGCAAGTACTTTGAGTAGGGTGATGTGAGTTTAGGCCAGCTCAGTGCTGCTTTGATCTGCTAGTGGTGAGTGAGTGGCACCGGTGCTGAGGGCCCTTGGATGTGGATCAGAGTCCGGTTGATGCTGCTGGTGTCAGCAGAGCTGCGGACTAAAACTGAAGCCAGTGATTTTCTGCTATTTCCAGGACTGAACTAAATGAAGAGGCACTGTGACAGACAGTATTACCCACACTTCCTTTGCTCAAATCACAGATGGAAAAAGAAATGGTATGGATGTATTCCCATGTTGAAATGTAATTGACAGGAACATATACAGGGTTTGTTTGTATATTAAATGAAAGTAGCTTCTGCAAAGATATTGGTTACTGCCCTCAGGGATAGAAAGTAACTCAATGTGGATACAGTATGGACAGCTTACTGCCTCTAAGCTTTGGAAACTCAGCCAATACATTTCCAGCAGAGGGCTTTAACATGCATGATTCAGTGCCTGATCTGTCAAGGTTATCGCCTGTCTTCCTACACAGAGTTTTAACATTACTGCCCCCATGGTATCATCATGTGGTTGATGAATATACTGTGGAGGATGAATCATATTCCTCAATGAAAAACAGGGACTCATTAAATCTGCATTAATCACGCAAGCGCTGCTTAACAATGCACAGGCACAAACTAGAAATACTGCCTTGCTGTTTATGCCTCTGCCAACAAGTCAAGATGCAGTTTACATCCATGTCTGTCCAGACTCATATAATATGTACAGAAGACTGATAGAGAGCTTTGTCACATTGTGCAAAGCTTACTATCAGCAAATGAGCCAAAGAGCTTGTGGTGGACAACCAGAGGAACAGGAGGCCCCTGTCCTGATTGTCATCCAGGGAGAGGAAGTGAAGTGAAAATGCTGAGCTAAGGTGCTGAAAAAGGGTCAGAAAAATGTTTTTGCAAAACACTAAGATGTGTCACAGTGAAGCTTAACTTTGACCTTTTGGATATAAAATGTTATGGCGTCATCATTTTATCCTATTAGACATTTGTGTGAAACTGAGTTATGGCTAAAATGTCTTTTCTGTCCAAGTGGGCATTTGTGCCAGATGTAATGAAATTTCTTCCAGGTGTTCCTGAGATATTACATTGATGAAAACGGGATGAACGTGAGGTAACAGTGATCTTGACCTTGAACTTGGACCACAAAAATTGAATAAGTTCATCCATGAGTCCAAGTGGACGTTTGTGGCAAATTTGAAATTGTCTCAAGCCATTCCTGAGACATACAGGCAGAGCTGCGGACGGACAGACAACCTGGAAACATGCTGCCTCCTGCCATGGCTGTTGATGGCACAGAGGCATAAAAAAGCACATAGGCACTGTGCAAACTCAGATTGACTGCGTGTGGCTGTATGCGTGTGTCCTAATATGTGTGTAACTACCTGGGCGTGGGGGCAGGTGTAGAGGTTGGGCAATCTTCAGTCGACTCTTCAGATCCTCCCATCTTCTCTGGTCTACGGTCAGCAGAGCAGTGCCCTGTTGATGGGAAACAGACAATACACTTAAACACACTGCTGTCATCCTTTCACCTGCAGCCCACAGATGGGAGATCTTTCGAGAGAGAGAGAGATACATGAGGCTCTGACCTTGTTCTCATTGAAGTTTGCGATAACGACGCCCACAAACAGAGTGAGTCCGATCATACACCCCAGAAACACAAAGACATGGATGTAGATGCCATGGATCTGCAAGGCACAGATGTACAAATATACTTTCTTGGAAAACAACTACACTTTACTATGCAGGAGTTAATAATGGAAAAAAAAAAGAAAAGAAAAGATTGGTACCGGTCCAACGCGGTGAATAATGACATCTCGGACCTCCACCCAGCCTTTAAGTGACAGCACTTCAAACAGAGCCAGCATGGCATTTCCCACATTGTCAAAGTTGAAATTACGAGGGTTGGCCCTTGGAGAGAACAGCATAAAAATATATAACATTGGTAGGTAAGTAATCAGAAATGAGAACTTGAACAGTATTAAAAGCAGCCTTTTCAAAAAGTAGGCAATCATACCAGACTCTAGGTACCCAGAAGCCTGGTTTCTTCTCTCCAGCTCTCAATTTCAGGTTGAGGTTTTTGGAAACGCTGACATTTATTCTGAATATACCATGACAGTCCTCCTGCAACCGATCACAGTTAAACACATAAAGGAGGTACAATTGGCATGAGCAGTACACACAGAAAAGAAAAGGCTTGTTCAAAGGCTGTAATGTAGTCGCATGTTCAAACAGAATGACTCAAAAGACCTTGTGTTGGTTGCGCCAGCTGGACGTCAAAAAGTTGGGTGTAAGCCCTACCCCAGACTTAGCTATGTCCACCCATGTGAATTGAAAACTGTAGGACAGTCTACCACAGTTTGAAATTGGCAGTAACCAAAATCAATTTTCATAGCAGAATTGGATGACAGTCACGCTTAGTGCGCCAATTCAACACCACAGACAGTGACAGCAAATGTGTCACAGACCAGACAGCCAACAGATCACAAACTAGTCAGCAATTTCCAGCATACACATAACCTGAGGCAGGTAATTGGACCCAGATATAGTACTATACCTGGATGGTGCAACAAGTATTGATTCTACACATTACTACATCCAGCGTATGTCCAGCTGGTGCAACCAAACCCATCTTATTTGTAAAAATAAGATAAACTAGCACTTGAGCTGCCTAATATCCCACCATGAAAATGATGATATATGAAACCTAACAAGTTACACTAATGAGGTCATTAATTGAGCTGACAAATGCCTTAATTAGCAAATATTCTATGTCACATACTTGTCCTGACATAACACATGGGTTTCATTAATAAGATCTCTGTATCTTAAGGCACAGCGCCGTTTTCAGTGGCTTCAAGAAAATGAGTTTTTCCTCATTAATAATCACAGTAATGCACATCATCTGCTTGACATGATGAAACTGGTTGTAAGTAAAGTGAAGAGTGAAGTTTCTATCATGTGGCATTCTCAAATTATTGGGTACACAACAATGTGTACACACAGACAGACACACAGATGTCCCTGTCTGTCAGGCATGCAATGCAATACACCATGGTGGGAGGGGATGGGGGCTACAAAGAAAAAAAAAAAAAAAATGTGGTTCTTTTTTTTAATACAGGATTTTTTTTTTACTTTCTTAAGGGATTCTTTAAAGCACCAAAAAGAGTCTATGTTGAACCGCTTAAGCACATTACTATAACCATTCTAAAAGGCATCAAAGAATAGTGTGCTGTGACACAAGCTTAGTGATCCGATTCCTGGTCCTGCAAAGATTTTTTTTTTTTCTTGAGAGAACAGGATGAGTGGAACTATTGGATTATTGATCATACAAGGAATACGACTTCTACTCACTCTTTTTCGATTTGTACTTCCCCACACAGAGTATCTTTAGTAAGTTTGTTTCATACTGTACCCGTTTGAGGATATGGGGGTCGTTGCACTTGGCCAGCTTTCCAGCAAACAGTTGAACTCCAAAGCTTGCAAACACCAGCATTAGCGTGAGGAGCAGAATGGAAACCTGTTTGTTTGAGAAGACAATCAATCAAGAGTTAAAAGCAGCCAGAACTTTCCCACATAGTTCAACATCCCTGGTGTTGCGAGGGCAAGAGAAGGACATCAGAGTGCCCTGAAAGTAAAGAATCCTAATTACACCCACAGAAAATCAGCAACTACTGCAGTCTGCCATGGGAGAAAAGAATAATCCTGCTGTGCAGTAACTGATAGTGTATAGCAATAACTGCCACATAATGTAATAACTTGTCAAAATGAAATAAAATCTCTCGCTAAATGGGTTGGACATCTAATTTCCTGGATAATTTACTAACATCGCATTACTAGATTAATCAGAAGTTATTATTTCCTAAGTGCAATTTCATTATGTAATATATTAGGTGCTGTTTTCAACTTATAAGATCGTGATGTGGATCTTGATGAGTGTGGAGGTAATGATTAAGTGTGTTTGTGGATGCCTGTCTGTGTCTAGGTGCTTGTGATTCAGAGTATGTGCTCATGGTCACTCACCAGGAAAATCTCCTTGAACCCCTTGAGAACCTCCCGCACCACCTTCCTCATCTGGGGCACCAATTTGAAGATCCTGAGCGGACGCAGGCAGCGCAGCATCATCAACAGCTGAGCCCCAGACTCAGGAGGGACGTTAGGAGGCAGCCAGCACAGGAAGATCAGACTGACCTACAGCAACCACAGGACAGAGGGGTTAGGGTGTGCTGCTGCTGCTGTGTTCCTGCAGGAACGCTGTTACTACATACATCTTATGGCTGCCATGTGTTCATGTCGCAGAGTGCTCTTTAACTTAATGCTGCCATTTAAGTAAGCTCAGTTCATTTTGACTAACATTAAGAGCTTCAAACAGTCCCTCTCCAGCATTGCAATCTACCAGAAAACAGATGCTATGTTCTACTGCAGTTAAACAGAACATAAACTAAATCTATCCCCCATCCCTAAACTAAACAGTTCTTTAAGAGCCATTGCTATCATGCAACACACCGCACTGGATAATGAATATGCAAATTAGCTGTATACAATAAAATGGACTTATTTTGGAAAGATAAAAGAAGAACACCAACTGGTAGCTGACAACACATGAAATAATGGTCGTTTGGCATTCAAACCAGATGATGTGGTGATTTTCACACATTTAGCCACATGCTCATTAGCCACAAATGTAATCAAGCACAGCTCTCGCAGCCTTTTATGATTCACTAAACTTTGAGACAGCCTTAAGAGACTGCCAGAGGGAATAAATAAATAAATAAAAAGAACCTATCAAGACGTCACACTTATCGATGCAAGATTTGACACTGCTGCAGGTTTTTTTCCAATATGGTTTCACCAACATGGTAACAGCATACTGAAAGAGCTTTTGAATTCAAGGTGGAAGAGCCCATTCTTACTAGGTAGATGAAGATGTCCATGACTCCGCCAAAGTCTCTGATGACAGCCGTAGGTGTGAAGAACAGACCGTCGGCCATGATCTTCAGGTTGAGCTCAATGCTCATGAAGATCACAAACACATACTCCCCGATCTGAAACACAGAGCAATATTAGTCTATTCACTGTTTATTCGTTCTTTCGTTCACCCAACAAATGCAACCATCCATCTATCCAGTTTACAACCTGCAACGTGGGTTCTTCCATCACCCTCATGAAGGGTGACTCAAACATCATCGAGATGCAAGAGCAGATGGTCACTACAATCATCACCCAGTCCAGATACGTGACTAGGCCCAGGAGATCACTGCAGGACACAGACACAGACACACACACACGCACACACACACACACACACACACACACACACATACACAAGCAAGCATATGAGTTTGATCACGATTTAGACAGAGCACGACAAAAACTGCATTAACTAGTTGGCTTGCAAAACTGCACACACTCAGGGATCATTTAAGGACTGTGGTGAGACAGAAGAATGGAGAAGAGAAGAGAGGAAAAGAGAAGAGAGCAAAAGAGAAGAGAAGAGAAGAGAAGAGAGGAGAAGAGAAGAGAGGAGAAGAGAAGAGAAGAGAAGAGAAGAGAAGAGAAGAGAAGAGAAGAGAAGAGGAGAAGAGAAGAGAAGAGGAGAAGAGAAGAGGAGTGTGGGGATCAGAAAGTGAATTTGTATGCATGTATGCATGTCTTTGTGTGTGTGCATGTGTGTGTGTATATGTGTGTGTATGCGTGTGTGTGTGTGTTTGTATGTGTGTGTAAGGCCAAATCTCCCCTACAGCAGCAGAATGTCTGTTAAAGTCCTGCAGCACCAGCAGTATCTGATGGGAAGGACTGCCTCTCACTTTCATAATCTGACTCCGTGCTTTGCAGAATTACAATTAGGCTGTAAAATGACTGAAATTTATATCACAGTTTGCAATTTTCATTCCTCACCACAGTTTTGGGGAAGCACGACTGCCATTGTAATAAGCCACAGAATTAATACTGTAAGTCATCCCCTGTTTTTGAATTAACAGAGCAACGGGAGCTCAACTTGACTCAATTAGACTTACTAAAGTTGGTGGTATTTGGTGTTTTTCACCGCTCCGGTTATGGGGTCAGTTTTGGATCTAGATTAAAAAAAAAAAGAAAACATGTCAAAGAAGTGAAGCTGACGTCATGTTACACAATTTCTGGATACTTAAGTTCATATTTTTTCTCTCACTGCCTTTTATAACTACCATTGTGCAAAGTTGCCTGCTATATAGTAGCTTTAAGACAACAGCTATATGCAATGTATATTAACTCAGAAAAAAAAGATGGATCTTACGCATTGAAGCGAGCTCGGACAATCATCCTGCAGAAATTCCTGAAGCGATGCTCTCGACCCACAATGAAGAGGGGCTTGTCAAAGTAAGGATGGTTTTCCCTCAACTCCTCCTCCTGGACTTTCCTGCTCGGCAACACAACCACACAGAGAAAGTCACACCAGAGGTATGCTGATCATTTCATAATTATTCTAATGCCATGTATCATAACATTTACAGCTTAAGCTAATTTGCCATGGTTTTCCCCTCATTAAGCCATTGTTAAAACTGCACAACCAGGACAAATATATTGTATACTGTTATGTATTTTCTAGGAACACTCATCATTTTTGTCAGGAAAATAGATTAGCACTTGGCATTGTATAAATCTGTGTGTATCTGCAGGTGTGTAGGAGTGTGTGCAAATACCGTTTCATCTCTGCCTGCTCTTTCTTCTCTTGGATCATCTTGATCTCACTGTCTTCTCTCTGGGCATTTCGGTATCGCACTGTGCTGGAATGCTGCGAATGAGAAGGGAAAGTGAGTAGATATGTGCACTACGTCCACACTATTAGCTCCTAATGAATGTGGACAGTGACACATGGTTTGCTGTGCAACATCTGTCTTCCTATCACTTCATATGTTAAACAAAACAAAATCATCTGGATTAATTTGCAAACTCTCTGCTTCTAATACATTTTAGGCCAACTGGATGAAAACACAAAGAATAAAAGTCCAGTTATGAGACCAACTCCCCCTTTTTCAGAGTCTCAAAAGAATTTGCATGGATTAAGATTCAATGATCAAAGTGCTGTGACTAAGTTTGCAACAAAACTTATTTTTGTGCAGTGACTTCATGTGTGCTGTATGTGTGTGAATTAGAGCTTGAGATGTCTGCCTGAACCCAACGGGATCCATCTGTTCCTGTTGGGCTGGGTGCAGACAGAACAGAAATTTCTAGCAATTTCAATTATATGGGCTGGCTTTTGTCCAATTTTTAGCCTTGGGTTTCAGATTTGACCTTTTTTCTTGCTTATTTTAAGTGAACACTGGATATGCATATCCTAATATATAGGCAGATTTGTCTGGCACCATGTGTGGTAGTTTACAAAAGAGCTTGTTGTGCTGTTTACATTGGTGCAAAAGTGGACTGTTCAACATGGCATGACACAGCAAAGAAAACAACTGAGTTGGAAAAAACAAAACAAAACAAAACAAAATACAGTTGTTTAATAATTTTAATAAGACCAGAAATGTTGTCTTGATGCATGTATTGATTAATACATTTTTTTAAAGCAGTATTTTAATTTAAGAGGTAAAGAAGGAAATGGCTGGCTGCTCTTGGTCAAATGTGGATCAAAAATATGGAGCTCTTGGAAACAGAGAGAAAAAAACAGAACTAAAAAGATGTTCAGGTTCGGGTTGGGTTTAGACAAACTTTCCTTGGCCACAGTTGGGGTGGGTTTCAAAATAACAGGCCTGACTTAAGCTTTATTGTGAAAGTGCGTATGCTTACATCCTGAGTGAGTGTCTCCAGCGACTTCCCTCGGCTGATCCTCTGGCTAGTGGAGCCGTGTCTGAGAGACCTATAGGCAGAAAGCACAGTCTATGTGAGAAAAGGCTCAGATCTATCTTGCACTGTGTGTCACTGCACTTGTGTGTGTGTGTATGAGTGTGCGTGTGTGTGTGTGTGTGCGCGCGCGCGTGCGAGTGTGTGTGTGTTTGCGTGCACATGCATAAGTATCAGACCTGCGCTCTTGGCGAATGTGGTGCTGCACACTGAGTATGGAGCGCTCCTTGGCTGGCTGTCCCTCAAAGGATCCACTCAGCATGCGTTGTCTGGTACAAGCCCTGGGAAATGCAAACACAAAGAGCCTGTCACTAAAAGGCAGTATTTCCTCTCTTCCTCTGCAATAGAATGAGGACCAGAAACACAAATCAGTGTGTAATGAATACAACTGTGGTCCCTTTCACATTGTTACCCGTCATTAAGAAAGTGAGATAACCAGCTGACAATCGGAACACAGACAGACCCGGTCATCTTTCTGGCTAACAAGCTCTCTTTGGCCTGTCCTGCACCATTGTACACCCACATGCGCAGCCATCCAAGCTGCCAGTTTGAAACAGGCTCCGATCCTGTCATCATTCCATTTGACAGTTTTTGTGATTAGGCGTTCCTGTATGTGCTGGCTAATAGCAGAGTCATGTACCAGAAGTGAGCTAATAACACTGTGGGCATCAGCAGTGTGTGTGCATGTGCACACCTCATTTATAGACACTCTTGGTGATTCGTTTATTGGCAATAGGCATGTATGAGTGATTGTGTACGTTTGGCTGCATGTCTATTTACATGGTGGTGGTGAGACTAAGCGTGTATATGCGTGCATGTGTGGAAGATGACGGGCTAGACGGAACGTGTGATGACTACTGATATACTGTCTGTCTTTCAGATTGACAGTGCAAAAGAGGAGGGTGCCAGAGAGGAAGCCAGTTTGGACCCGGCGCAGGCAAGCTAATCTGTACTTAGTGCCAGGCCTGTCATGCTAAACAGCAAATTATCCATTTGCCTAATCACAAAAGTAAATGAGTCTGAAGTGAGTCTATGTTTGTGTGTGTGCATGAGCGAGTGTGTGAGTGATAGAGACAAATTCTAGCAATATTAGAGTGCTGCGACAGAAATGCTATATCTAATATGCACACATATTATCAGATTCACCCACATCAGGACTGGGATCTAGTCCATGACTTTGGATGAGCTATGAATGGCGCATGCTAATTAGATCAATTTGCTTTAGGAGGTCTCCGGTGAAAGTGTGTGTTACATGAATCATTCAGAAATGTCAGAGTTAACAACACAACAATGCATGATTTTGAACGGAGGTGTAGACATATGTCTTACCGGAGGATTTTATTGATAGTCGTTTCTTTTTCCATGAGGTTGCGAGCTCGGATGCTAAATATTGACCTGCGAAGCTGAGAGAACACACACTGCTTACAAGAAAGTCAGCCCACTATCCGCTGGTTTGTAGTCTGTTAAATATAGTATATCATCCAAATACACACTATACAAACCACTGTCAACACTGGGTCAAATTTGCTCTTGCTCTTGTATTTATTATTGCTATGATTAATCTGTCTATCTATCTATCTATAGATATAGATTTGTCATTAGCCACTTTATTTAGTTGTGTGTGTGTGTGTGTGTGTGTGTGAACCTTTTGGTCGATGTACTTGTTATCTTCAATGGCTGAGCGTTTGGAATGGTCACAGGAGGAGGACGAGGCGGAGGGGAGACGCCGGAACAAACAACTGGTATCCTGCTGCTGCCGATCAATGAACTGCTTCATAAAGCTCTCCCTGGAGCCCACATGTAAGAACACACACACAAACACACACACAGAGAGAAACAGAATATTTCACATGGAATAGATTTGAATGCATATTTTCCAACCATATGTATCCTTATGCCTGAGAACAAAAGAGGTAATCACAATCATATTATCGTAAAAAGCAAGCCATTCAAGGTAAAATCGCGGGAAGGAGCGGATATCCATCCGCAAAACATTTTTGTCTTAAATTATCGTTGCGTCAGCCCGGCAGATGGGCTGTGGAGTGGAGTGTCTGGGCGAGAGAAGGCCCCAGCTGTGCACTAATCAACCTCTAAATGATGAAATTGATTATGAGGTCTTCTGTGTTGGATACAGTTTAGTTCTCCTGCTAAACAGCACATAGCATACATTACCTCAGAGTATCGATTGCTCCTATCTACTATGAGAGAGTTCAGCATAATATTCTCATTACAGTCCTGTAAGCAGAGGGTCACAGGTTCGATCCCCACTATTGCGTACATCAGTGGCCATGTGTCTCCTCAAACTGTTATGCTCACTTAAGTTATTACAATAAGTGAGATGCCCTTGTCAAATTAACACTTCAACTTCTTTATTTGCCTCCAGGTGGAACTAAAACAGTCACAAGTGATAGTAGATGAGAGTGTAATTATGAACTGTAAAAAAAAAATAATAAAATGTATGGATAAGAGTCTGTCATGCAACAGACTCTAACTAAGGTATTTCCCATCAGCTGACAACATTACCCTGAAAATATTCCAAAATAATCCAATGCCTCGAAAATAGATTTCACAACAGCAAAGTACCCATTGCTGTGATGTGTTTGCACTTCACAGAGATCACCGGTCAATAAAACAGATTTGCAGTTCAAACAGATTGAGGCTCTTTTCTTTGTCTGTTTAGCCATAATGGGTAAGTCTCACTTCCTGTGCATCAGAGCATTTTTCTTTTTAAAAGAGAGCAAAGACCTGCCTGACACTGGCTGTTTAGAACAGCGAATGTAAAAGCTTTCATGAACTGGATATAGGCTGAATCACTGTCGTGTTACATCAATCTGGGACAGAGAGCGGCAAAATGGACATTCATTTCTGTACAATACCCAGATTACTGGTTGTGCAGCTTATTAAAATGTCTATGTGTGCGCCTGTGACAGTGTACCTGATCCTGGGCACGGTGAAATCAGATGGGAGCTTGGAGATCTTCACCATCTGAGGTCTGTTAGGGAACTTCTCAAAGATCCTCAGTCTCAGAGGGAGCTTCTCTTTGGTGTCAGCATTTGCTTCACTTTGCTTCAGCTAAAGAGAGAGAGAGAGAGAGAGAGAGAGAGAGAGAGAGAGAGAGAGAGAGAGAGAGAGAGAGAGAGAGAGAGAGGGATAATTCAAGCAGGAGCTCATCAAAGAAAAAGCAGGGCAAAGAAGATAAAAGGGCCAGCCATATGATGACGATGAGGGAGAGAGATTAGACTTGGCTACAAAGGGAGAGAGAAACACAGGTGACTCAAGTGTGGACAAAGTAAGGTTTGGGATTTGGAGCTGTGTATGAAGTTATCCTTGGAATACTATTTATGGTGAAAGTAAAGAAGATTAAGCCTGGATTACCAGAGAAAAAAAAGTAAAATAGAGTGGTTTTATCAATGCTCTAAGACTGCAGTTATATGTTTCTGCCAGATGATGGCAGCAACACACTTACCTACTGGAAAACACACACAGGAGACCACATACAGACAACCACATTAAGCATGAGATCCCACTTACTTTCATAAAAGAAGGGTGGAGGAGGCAACAAAAGAAAAAAAGAAGGAAAAAGATTACTTTGGAATGGGTAATGCGGAAGACAAGGTAATGACGGCTAGAATAATGTGCATGCATGCAGGCCTGTGCGTGATGGCACAGGCTGGCAACATAAAAAGAGATGACAAAGGAAATAAAACCAATTATTTCCGTTTAATTACATATGGGGGAGACTGATTGAAATTCCTCGGTAGGTATTCTCTGTCTGGGTGCCCCGAGGTAACCCTAATGCATGTCAGATTAGGCCTAGAGGTGAACTGCAAATGGAGAAACGGTGAATTGGAGTTTATAATTCAAAGCAGGCAACTGCCATCCTCCATATTGGCTGGGCTTGGTGAATGTTCATTTCTCTGTTAGTTATACGGTGTGTCTGTCCTCAACTATGAAAGTCCCTCCATCTCCCGTTTCCCTTCATGTGTATGTGTGTGTGTTGGTATTTCTATTTGCTCCTGTCTAACTGTAAGCTACTGACACACTGAAACAGCCCCTTGTGTTTCTTAGGAGATAACAGTTAAGGGAAGGGAAGACCTGACAAATGAGGAATGGTAATCTGTCTATCCACTCCATTTTTTCTGGCAGCCTAAAATGTATGTACGTTTCTTTATTTCAGCCCTGAGTGGGTGAGGGATATAGTGTGAAAGATGGAATTATGCACCAATATTTGCTTGCCTAGGTTTTCTGTCTACAGTATATGCAAAATCCCAACACTGGCCTCGGATAAAATAGTAGTCAAGGATGCAGAGGGCAGAACAGCACAGGCTAAAATAGGTTAAAAAAAAAAAAAAAAAAAAAAAAAAAGTTAACAAATTCAACATAAGTTAAATCTGAACCTGGACATACAGTATGGAAAAAAAGGGTGCTAAATTTAAAACATAAATTCAGTAACACTTAATTTGAAGATGTGTTTATAGGATTGACATAACACTATTATTACCGTGACATTATACAGTAGCTGTCATGGACATAAATGAATATTTCTTACTGCTGTCATTAAGTTTCATTGGATCAATTCAGTCACTTTAAAACGCCAACTATAAGGGGAATGACACTTAATGACAGTCATACATATTCATTACCACAAATGACAGCTATAATGGCACCGTTATGACAGTGTTATGTCAGTCTTATGAACACAATTCAAAAGAAGTGTTATCATAAATTCGAAACAGTATAAAGCAAGGGTCAAGCGGTGATTAGAAAAACATAAGTGGATTAAGACTGGCTTGAGCATCGACAAAACATAACCTTCTTGGTCTATTACAGTGATTTAGAATTGAAAATAAAAACTTAAGTGCGAAGTAAACTTTAAGATATATATGTGTGTGTGTGTGTGTGTGTGTGTGTGTGTGTGTGTTTGTGTGTGTGTGGTGTAAGACTCTTTCTCATAGTGCAGTTTGCTGGAGGAAACTTGCAGAAAGTGCTGCAGTCATCTCAAATAGTACCTTTAGATTTGGCTATTGAATGCCCTGCAAGTAAAATTCACAAATAAGCATGTACTGATGCAAGCACAGGCGCACACACACACACACACACACACACACACACACACACACACACCACACACGCACGCATGTGTGCATGTACACACACACTGCAGCATTAATACGGACCCTGCTGCTGGTCCCACAGATCCTGGTCAATGGAGCCAACTCAGCGAGATGTACAGTTTAGCCACAGCTCCACACTCTTATCTGCAGCAGCATCCTATTACAGCTAAACTCACTACACCATCACTCCTCCAGCACCCCGTGGTGCTGTCTCTGTAGATCTCCTTCATTCTCTCCTTTCCTCCACCTTTAGGAAAATTTGTTCTTTTCCATCAAAGCAAACATCAATCCATGTCTCTCTGTACACGACTGCCCCAGTCTGAAAATCTCAATCTCAATTTTACATTCTGTTCACTGTCTTGTTGCCGCTCTGCTCTATACTTCTTCCTTCCTCACTGTTTTCCTAGTAGAAAAAAAAACTGAGCTGCAGGGAGGAGAACAGACTTCAAACTCCACACACACACTCCAAAATAATCTGTTTAAATCTTCCCTCATAAATACATTTAATGTGAGCTAGGCACTTAGTCCTCAGTTCGTCTAAACAGCTAACTTATTCATACTCTTCAATTTATCTATTCATTTATTTATAAGCAGTATCTGAGGATCCACCCACTATTGAAAAAAATTAAGCAAAACAGCTTTCCATTTAATTTTAGTTTATCCTAGGAAAACAATCCTTAACTGACTATACCATGAGCCATTTAGAATCCTTTATTCAGGAAAGCTCTATCACGCCTTATGGGCACTTATGTGCAGAGATTTTTTAGTATTTTGTGCAACAAAGTATTAGAGTGTAAATGTATAGTTTCCCTGTGTATTGATGTGGTGTAATGCTGTTCTGTCAGAGGTTCACCTGGTAAGCAGGAGCACAGAGGTGTACCAGTAGGTTGCTGTAGATCACTATTAACTGTATGTGCTAACGCATTGGTCTTCCAGCCGGGTCAATACACCGGGTCGATAAGACACACATGAATTAGTGGGAGCTCAGGTATAAAGCACATACCAGCACAATCCATTCACTATCGATTGTTGGCTTTACATGATATCAAACAAGAGTGGGATCACTCTCTCATGTATGAAAGTGCCCGAATACAAAAGCAGTGCAGTAGCATGCGGACACACGTCTGTATGTCAAAACTCATGTGGTATGTTATCGTGGTATGCATACGCAAGCGTGTGTCTGTGTATTTATGTGTGAAAAAATATGTGTGCATGTTTCCCTGTGAATGTTTGTACATGTTTTTAATTTTCTGTTTATGTACACAGCAAACCCGTGTCTTCACATGGCAGGATTCATGTGTGTGTGTGTGTGTGTCCATACGTGTGGCCAGCAGAAAATAAGGCGTATTTCTCTGTCTGAGTAAATGGTTGATAAATCAAAAGCATTGCTGTGCTTGCCATGGATTAGATGTAATGTGTGGTATTGTGGCAGTGGAGCCGAGACTAATGTGTTTTGCCTTGAGAGCCATTCAGGTGACCTGCTTCGGCTTCCCCTACTATTCAGACCAATTTCAGGCTTAGCTGAGCTAGGACCTTTACGTTAGGGATTTCCACAGCCTTCTTAGCCGAGGCAAGGTGGAAGACAACTAATGCTGACCGCTGTCATGAGAGAACACTCAACCATAGATATAATAGAGCAGTTGGCGTACCAGAGGAAAAATAATGATCTCAGTCTCCAAACAACTGCAGATAAGGAGCCCAGTACAGACTGAATAGGTCTGGTTATTGCTGATACTGTGTGGCTTCTGAGCCTTGATGATAGAACAAAAAGAAAGAGTCTGATATGTAGTGATAGCCGGCTGGGAGGTAGAGGGGCTTGGAGCTCCTCTTGTGCAGTATCAACTGCATTTTGCTCCTCGCATATACTGGTCACTTGTTATTACAAACAAAAAAACACTAAAAACCATGAATGATAACAAATACTATTATGATAATTACAAGATATACTGTATAATTCCATACCACAAATAACTAAACACATCAACTCACACACCTTTACTTCACAATTCTAGGACTGAGCCTTGTCCTATTTGTCTGATTATGTGGGGGCCCTACAGTCTTCAATCTGAATTTGACCTGCAACAAAAGGAACAGAACACTGGTTTGTAAATCTAGGTGTATTTCCTCATCCATTCCTAATTATCAAACATATGCAAACTGGCAAAGATGTGCCATTAGCAACATGTTTTTGGCACTGGTTGTCACATGAAGTGTTGCTCAGGAGCAGGGGCAAACTGAGTGACGGGGATGACTTTAACACATAGGGAAAGGCAAAACAGATTGGAACTACACAAGGGAACAGACTGCACTGACAAACTGGCGAGACAAACAGTAGGATGTGACTAGACAGAGGACTTGAATACACACAAAGGCAATTAACACAAGCAGGTACAGGTGGCAAGGGGAGACAGGGAACTGACACAGGGAGCTGACAGGATAGGGAAACACAGGAGGAGGGACTAGCAGTCTGGGTTAACAGGACACAGGTGACAACACTTAACAAAACAGGGCTACAGGAGGAACACTTGTGCTATGATAAATATTAACTATTGAGGGCAGACTGGATGAAGGCGTATTGGGGTGAGATGAACCTATTCATTTGTGAATTTATGTGGTTTCTGTTTTCATCAGCACCCTGGGCCAGCACACTGCTGTGCATGGAGAAACATGAACTTAATGGATTTGAACAGAAAATGGATCCAGTTGGAGCAAGCAACCTCTTTCATTGAATTGCTTCAATTTATCCACCATGCAAAGGAGGAAGTAGAAAATGTCTGATATTTAATAATCTTACACTCCCTTACACAACCAACGCTTACTGCCAGAAAACAACAAGGGAATCACTGAAATAGCAGTATATAAAAATATTACAGAAGTCAAAAGGCCTCGCTTAGTGAACCATTTTTTGGCCATTTGAGATGGTAGCATTTTGGCATAAAGCCTTCATAAAACCAAAAGCTTCAACTGTAGTCTCTGTTAGGAGTGTGAGCACACATTTTTCCAAATGTGTAATCCTCTGAACTCTCTGATGAGTGCTGTTTATAAAGTTCCTCGGAGGCATGCAAATATAGAATATGAATATCTGTGAGAATAGCCAATGGAACAATGGGAGACTGATGAACACCCACCCACATAACTGCTGCCCACACACACACACACTAATACACACAAGCCTGTGGGAGGACGTTCATTACCATTAACATACTGGGGTCTGCCGTTCTCCAGGAACAACTGCATGTTTGCTGCTCTCGTGTGTGTGTGTATGAATGCAGCAGCACCACATGTACATATATGGTGTGTGAAGAGTATGTTCATCTTAGTATGTACACCACAGCCTTGCTTTCTGTGTTATCCATCATGGAGCACAGCTGAAAGGCAACTGATCACCAGACCAGAACAATAATGGTGCATGCATTAAATTCGCTCTCTCACTATGAGCCAGTGTTTCCTAGACACTCCTTAATATATCAACACTGAAATACATAAGGACATACCTGGAAATCATAAATTATGTGTGGTTCATGCTGAATCTTGCTAAGCTACTAGAGCCCTACGTTCCCTCGCAGTCTTGGTTGGGTTCCCAAGGCCTTTGGGCCGGTGCAGCTGCAGCACCCAGGGGAGGAAGAGTTGAGAGCGGGTTAGCAGGGTCACCCTCTCCTCTCATTAGCTGGGTAATGAGCCGTGCTCTGGAGCTGCTGTAAAGCCACACAAGCTGTAAACTACCCAGACCACTTCTCTGGCCCAAACCTCTGACACCCTACAACAACTCTGGATACCCCAAACCATGTTGTGTGCAATTGTGTGTGTCTCCACGTTACGGTGCTGTGTTTAACCAAATGTGTTTAAAAATGGAATTCAGAGATAACCACATAATGATACAGACATTTTAATTTTATATATGTGGGAATAAAAAGCTGTTTTTGCAAATGGTAATACACAAAAACAGAACTGAGACACTGTATTTATCAGGAGTGTACTTAAGCATAATCAGAGTAAAGACTGCAGAGCTGGTAGGCAGAGGCTGTGTGCACGTCTGCTTGTGCTCTCCTGGCACTTGTGCTTTGAGTGTGTATCTACTTTTCAGTTTACAGCTGACATTTCCAAAAAAAAACACAGCTACTTGCCTAAACTTGACTGCACTTTGTACATTTTCTATTACCACTCTACCCATAACTTCAGCAAAGAATGTCATCTCCCATATTATTGCTTAAGTATAAAATCCAATCAAAGAATAAATCCTCCTAAATAGTGGTTACACATTCTTAAGTGCTTAAACTGCATCATTAACCTTTTATTGGTTCAGTCCCAATGCGCTTACTAGAAATGCTGCATATTTTTGCAGCATATTGGAGCTGAAATGATATGATGAATGGGTGAGTTCACTCAAAAAACAAAGCAACCTATGCATTACTACTGTTCAAATTGATTTATGAATATTTGGTAAAAGCATTTATAAAACTAAAGCAGTACAGTCAGCAGGTGTGTCTGGTGGCATGTGGGTGGTGAACAGGAACTGCAGGGCGGGCTGTTGGTCATGTTGACCAAAATGTTGCCCAGTGCACAACCGTCATAAGTGATAAGTCAACCTATGAAGGCATTTAAGCAGCTGGTTGACGTTATTGACTGTTTTCAAATGACCGCAATGCTGTGATGTTTTTTGGAATGAATACAAGCCACAATTGTCTTCCCTTGGAATGCAAAACTGGACCAATTCCAAATGATCAGTGATGTAAAATGTCAATTTCAAAGTGAAAATGCCAACATAAGAATGCCAGGTAACATGCCCTGGTATGTAGGTTAACTTTTGAATCTCTGTCAAGAAGATACAATTGTAACCGCCTTTGATTCTGTGGCAACAAGACATGACTGGCTGTTGCCAATCAGGATTCCTGACTGAAGCACTACTCCTATTGGCCAGTTAAGAGGACTGAGGAGTTAGCAGTCAACTGCAGTAAAAAACAGTTTCTTCAAAGGTTTTCAATCACTGCAACCACCAACCTTGATCATACAGTCATAACTGTGCACAGAAGACATCAGGCTAATAGATTCAGTAGTATGCAAGATTAGTTGCGGATAGATACATGCACACAGCCACATACACATGCATGATCCCCTCCAGGCTGCTGCCTGGCGGATACAGAAAACAGTACGATGTTTAATATTTACTGAACCCACAGATGGATTTATAACAATGTGATTTTGTCATCAAACGCAAAAAGACCGAAACATATATCAAAGCTCAATTGTAATATGTATGTTTCTGTGTGTGTCAGTTATAGGCAGGCACAGTGACAGGAGTTTCAGAATCTTCCTACTGAAAACTGAAGGTGACATTCAAGAGATAAGAAGTCATTGTCCTGGGATTCTCCAAGGCGTATGCTCTTTTCTTCTTCACTCCCTCTCTCTTCCTCGCCTTTCTTCTCCTCCCCTAAATCCCCAAATGAATCCTTGGTCCATTAAATCACGTAAATGGAGGACAGGCTTTCAGTTTAATTCATAAATAATAAAATGTTCGGTTGGAGGCCATAATACAATCACTCTAAAACACATTTGACCAAACTCAAGTCCCTCATACAAAATGTATATCCAATACTGGGTGCATGTGCCGTGAAATACGATGGGTGGAGCATTGAGCGAAAATAACCAGACTGCAGACAGAAGGCACATACGCACACAGGCAAAGACACACACACGTCAATAGCGAGAAGAATCAGGTGTTATTTGAAGAGAGGAGTGATCCATCCCCTTTGTTGCCAGGGTGACAAGGTATGTTCCTATCACAGCTGTGAAGCAGCGACTACCCCTCCCAAACCTCATTCACACCCACGCTGAACCTTACCCTGCCCTTCTCCCTTCTCCTCTCTTGTCATCCCTCGTCTTCCCTCCTGTGTCGTCTTCTCTTCCTCCTCTTCAGATTCAAATTACTTTATTGTCCATTAAATATACATGAAATGGGAAATTGTCTTTGGCACTGGCATATGAAACAATGCACACCCTATACAACAATGCAAAACACCGCTCAAGAGTTATACATTAATGTTAAATGAAATTAATGAAATTTTAAAGTGACTAAGTGGCAAGTGGAAGTTTTAAAACATACTACAGGTGTGAATCTTCACCGGTTCCATTCGATTACGATTCACCTGTCAACAATTCAACTGCATGATGCATCTTGATGTATCTCAATGCATCACAATATATCGCATCCTCAATTTTCCAAATTACTGCACATGGCTATTTTTGCATAGATTGATACTAACAGACAAATAAGTCCGATAAATCTGAACTTTTATTTAGAAAATGCTTTCAAAAATCAGACTCCAACAGTCTATAATATAAAAGGCAGCAACTTTTCAATACCAGAGTAAGCTATTCAACAAAGTTGCCTTTTCGTGAAATGCTCTGTGTGAATTAAGGTCCCTCTTGTGAGCAGTGATGTAGTATATATGTTTGAACATGAAATATGTGGGATGCAGTAATAGTTAGCTGTTTGGTTCAGCCTATGGAGCATTTGTGTTAATGTTTTATAATCCACATAAGTTTGGGTTCATCTCATAACTCTTGGCTAAACTGGTGGCAGCAGTGACATCTTCTCATCGTCCTCTTGCTTTGACGCCTTTCATAAAATAAGCTGAGTGTATTGTGCAAGACAGCGAGTCAGTTTGCCAGAGTTTATGCTATTATCCTCTGTGACTGTAATGATGCAGAATCTTCCATGTCCACGTAGTGATGCATCTTAGATGTTCTACACCTCTGGTACCAAGGGTTATTTAAGCTGGCTCTTATTGAGGATGGTCACAGCTGATGGAATAAAGGATGTCTTGTAACTGCTTTTCTTGGCCATTGGGATTTTCAGTCTGCGGCCTGAGTGCAGAGGATGGGTGTAGATCTGCATTGCTGTTTTGGTTGTGGGTTGAGAAAAGAAGTCCTGCAGTTGGAGTTGTTTGTGTCCAATTATCTTGCTGGCCTGGTTGACAACTTGTTTCAGTTCGTTCTTTTGTTTTATTGAGGGGTTTCCATACTATTAGACAATGTTAAATGTGAGATTCATTCCTTACTCACTCGCTTCCTCGCCTCGCTCTTCTCCCTGAGAACCAAGGAGCAAGGAGCTGTGTCTAGGAGGCAGTTGGGGAACAGACAGCACAAGTCCGACCTACAAGCCAATCAGTATAGAGGGCCATATGATCAATGCGGAGCAGGTCACCCACTTCAAATATCTGAGTATAGTAATAGACTATAAACTCACCTTTCAGGACAAGGGTTAGGCACAAGACAGTGCCTAACCCCTCTCAGGGAGAAGAGTGAGGCAGGTACCATCATTCCTTTATCCGAAAATACCTCATGCCAAATACTGACTTGAGACACATCAATAAAGAATACAGATATGAGTGTTGACTTTTTCTAAATGACTGTGGACTTTATCCAAAAGAGTCAGTGTAGCATCTTCAACACCTCAATTAGCACAACAGACAAACTGCATGGAGTTAAGGTGAGAGCTCTTCACATATTAGATGCTCTGTGAAAACGATGGGTGTCAAGTCAGTAAGGGATTTGGCATGTGGTATTTTCAGTAAAGGGATGTTGGTAGATGTCTTTCAGGCCTGTGGGACACAGTTTGTGTTGAGGAATATTTGGAACAGCTGGGTGAAAATAAATTCCAGTTGGGCTGCACATTCCTTAAGAACCTTCCCTTTGAGTCTGTCTGGGCCAAGAGCCTTGTGGGGGTTGACCCTTTGAAACACAGAGATTACCTCCCCCTCCTGCAAGATCATAGGGCGAGGGGTCATTCCAGTGCAGACAGCTTCACACTCAAGTGAAGTCCTGTTCATCAAATCTGGAATAAAATGGGCTTTTTTCTTCAGGTTTAGGTTTTCAGGTTTTGGTTAACCCATGGTTTATTGTTAGGGTAGATTATAACTTCCTTTGTTGTAATGACAGTCTGCACAAAGGTTTGCAATACTGTCATTGTGTAACATTTAGGTAATCATGATCATTGAGAAATAAGTCTAACTCACTAGCCTGAAAGCAGCCTTTCAATTCTTTCACTGAGTCATTTGTCAAGACCTGAATACGCTGGACAGCAGGTTTGGTCCTCTTTAGGAACTGATGGTACTTTGGCAGGATGTGGATAACATGATCTGGCTGTCCTAGAATAGGGCATGACCTAGACACATGGGTGCCATCCACATTAAAGCAGTGATCTAGGGTTCAGCCTAGGGTAGCACTAATCTTGTTCAGTCTCATTGGGGATGTTACATATTGTTCATGATTTGGCAAGAGTGTGGTGGTATCACACCTGTTGGTATCTCCAAGTAGGAGGACCAGGGCATTGGCAGAATTATACAGTGTGTTGTTATTACTGGAGGCTATGCGATCAGCTGTAAATGCGTAGTCCGGCCCAGGTACATCAGAATTACTGTGATCTGTCAAAACTCACGGGACAGGTAATACGGTCTGAATGAATCAGCCATTATTTCAATGTCCATAGTGAGTGGAGCAGTCAGTTTCACATACCATGATGTTTGTTGATGTTTACAAACAAGCATAATCCATCTACAACCCTTTTTGTGTAGTATCTCAGTCAAATTGGATGAAAGGGTATCCCTTCGGATGGATGTTTTGTACATCCTCAGTCAACCATGTTTCAGTGACGCAAATCAGGTCCAATCCCTGTCATGGTCAAATCACAGCAAGTTTGTGCATTTTCCTCTGTAATGAGCAAACACTGGATAAAGTTATTGTTGGGAGAGGGGATTGACCTCCCTCCATGTGAGTCAGTTCCAAATCCCCCTTCTAGCTATTCTTTTTTTCTTTCTCCTTTAATTTTTAGGACAGGTTGATCGATGTGTGGAGCAGATAATTTCAAGAGAGCTGAAGAAAACTTTTGAGGAGACCTACTTCTGTTGGTGACTCCTCGCAGGTGTAAGTTGGAAACATTGGCATGGGTAGTACACCAAACATGCTTACAATGTCACAGATGATCATCAGAGTCCAGATCATGACTATGAGCTTGATAAACATGTTGTCAAACATGATCATCAAGTCTGGAATTGTTGCACTGAAAACTTGAAACAGACTTTGATACAAAGTAGGCAAACAACCAGATATGCCAGGAACCTAAGGTTGGCACTTGTACATATGCCCCTGCCTAAGCATCTTTCTCCAGCTCCATCACTCACTCCACCTTGCTGGCTTCAGCAATCTGATCACTTGTGTGGCACATCACACAATTTCTCTCTTGTTTCAGGTCTCGCCCTCAGCAGCTCCCCACCCTGTTTATTAAGGATGGGTTTCTGTGGGAGGGAGCTGTGTTTGTTCATCTGATAACAAACTGGGGATTTTGGACAGCCATCATCCATCATACCAGAACTGATTCCTAGCTGTTGCACACATAGCTGCTTTAAGGCACTAATGTCAAGCACACAAATACTTGTACACATTTATGTCTGTACACACACACATACTCACACCCATTTATCTAGTCAAGCCATAAAACCTTAAAAAACATCTTATTTTAATTCAAATTTTACATGCATGGGCCTTGCACTAGATGGCAGTATGGTTAATTGGTACAACCTTATGAAGTGCAACTGTCTGTCCTGTGCACCCCTGAACCATCAGATGATCACAAATCAAGGATTATCACTTAAATATTCCTCCAGGTTGTGATGAGGAAATTCATTCAGGTCATACAACCTTAACCTTAAAGATATTAAGTGAAAAGGGTCAGAAGATAGAGGATGTTTATATTTTTATATGTACTATGTATTTATATTTTCACATGTACATGCTTGATTCGTTGGCTCCGTAAATTCCTAACAAAGCCGTTTCCTGTGCTTGTAAGTGTGGTGGCCACTCAGAAGGCTATTTGCACCTCCAGACAATGTGCCAAATGTTATAAAATAGTACAACAATGTAGAGACAAAAAGAAACAGCTGAACAGAAATGGTAAGAGAGAGATTGCTGATTTTGGTGATATTAAACATTATGGGTCAAAGAACATGCTGACCCTCACTCTCCAGTCATACATCCTCCGCAGACACGGTGGTTTTGAGTACTTGCAGCTACACCCTCCTCTTCCTCTAATAAGCATCTGGCTGAGTATGAGAAAGAGAGAAAAAGTCAAAGGACAGAGTGTGAGGTCTCAGGGCTCCGCGAGCACACAGCAAGGGACTCAAACGTCCATTTGTCTGCTTGCTAAATGTGAAAAGACTGGTGATGAAGGCGAGGTGGTTATGCTTTTACCTCCCTCCTCCTTTCCCTGTCTAGCTTTTTACTTTCTCCCTTTTAACATTCACACCAACCTGGTCCTCATGACTCATCGAGCTGGCCTGAGGACCTGTTTGATTGCCAAACATTCCCCCCTCTCTCCCTCTCTCTCTCACACACACAAACACAACCACCTATTGGGTACACACTGAGATTTATTAGTACGACAATTCATACCCATGCACAGACACACACAAACACACACATCATCATCATCAGTGCCCTCAGGGGTAAACTTCTTTTTTTCTATTCGGTTGATACCTGCCGGCGCAGAGATAAACATTTACCAGTATCAGTCTACCCCCTCTGTTCCTGCAGACACTGGGCTGTAGGCAGGAATGATTTGTTGATACCAGAGATGGGGCATCAGTCTCTCCCATCCCAGAGCCCAGCGACCCGTGACGCCACAGATGAAGCTACAGCATTAACAGGCAGGAAACTAAGGTATGCCTGAAGGTGGTCGAAGCTGTCTCCTCAACAACATCAAATGGACAAACTAGCTTTTCAAACGAATTTTCATCTTCTTTCTAGAGTAGAAATAGGAGTTTCTGTATGCCTCTGACATCTTATATACATACAATTTCACAGCTACTTTGTCAAAGTAGCTGAAAAAAAAAAAAAATTGGGACATACTGTATTTAATGGAGCAGCGGCAAATGACAAACATGTTTCTGCTGTGCCATATGAAAATTTTAGGAAAATATTTCATGAGCAGCAAAGCAGTTCCCCCAGTGTGTTTCAAATCAGCTAAGAACAGCATCACACCTGGGAGGCTATTTTGTGTTTGTGGGGGTGTCTGCTTCCTCCCCTTTCTTCTATTTACCTCTGTTGTGTCCCTTTCTCTTGTCTCGGGCTTCATTTCATTTTCCACCAAACCTAATTTCACGCAATAAATGCATTATCCTAATCAACATTGATGAGTGAAGCACAGACTGGCATGTCTGCTTGCCTGTATGTGTGTGTGTGTGTGTGTGTGTGTGTGTGTGTGTGTGTGTGTGTGTGTGTGTGTGAACGTCATTAAGTACTTCCTGCTATGTACCTCTGGATCCTGGCTCATCGGCATGGTGAATAAACCCGGTGTTCATTAACTGCAGCTCCACGTATCCTTGCTTCCTTAATTGCTAATGATCCATGTGTGTTCTTGCGTGTCTGCATGTCTGTGTGTTCACGTATGTGGGTGGGTGGTTGTTGAATGCATAAAACAAATTAAAGCCCCTTTCTTTCTGTGATTACAATGCATGGACTCAGGACTATTTCACCCAGCAACAGCTCACATCACAGTCCAGTCACACAGCACAAAAGCAAGCAGATATTTTGGTCCGGCGAGCGTACTGCTGATCTGCTTGATCACAGTGGGATTATCAACGTACCTCTGTGTTCCTCCTGTCGTTTCGGGCCTCAACTCTCAGATGAAAACCAAATCAAGACAAATGGTCTGTCAGGGTTGACAGATGCAAGTCATTCCCCCTGAAAGGCTGTGCTATAATCAGCAAACGATGACAGATGTTTTTAGCCGCATGCCTTATTGATGATGTCATTATCAAATCAACAACATGGGCAGATGCAGTTGTATTGCAGCTCCACACACACACACACACACACACACACACACACACACACACACACACACACATACACAGACCTGGCCATGGTAATAACATTCAATAGGAAGTAACACATATATAGGGAATGAGGGTGGTGGAAATGTAAACCAAAAATGATGAGGATATGAAGCTATGGATCAATGAGAGCTGCCTGGTTTCTCCACCCATACTGCTCTGATTCATTACAGCTCCACTAAGCACAGAGAGTGGAGTTTCACAAATGCTGTCAATTTGGCATTGGTATTAAAAAACATTACACTGAAATTCAGTTGTATTTTTCTGGGTCAGTCAGTTACAGCTGCTGTATTTTTTAAGGAGAACTCAACCACAGTAGTTCTATTTTAAGCTCTGAGTCATAAGGTGATCTTGTAAGGACCAGACTGTTTTAGGTTAGCCTCTAAGGTGTGCGTTCTCTATGACTCACAACCAGCTCCCTCTTTATATTCACCTACTGACGCTGCAACAACTTACTCACAGGACTGTTTTAAATAGGATGCCGCTTGCCTATTATGCTTGAAAGGAAATAGAATTCCCAAGACGGGTCAGTCAAACTTCGGCTGACTGCACAAAAATGTTAATGTACCCAGGGAATGGCTAAAGAAAGGAAGTTAACCAGTCAGGGGTCCCTTTAGTGAATTGCTGAAGAGAGCAGGAGACTCCTGAACTACATGGATGGACCAGTATACAATGGCAGAGAATCACTGGGAACCTTAAACTCCTTGCTCTTCACAGTATACTTATGTTAGTGCACTAAATGGATGATTCTCAAGACTATCTTTTATTCATTATGTGTTGCTGGCAAGCACTACTCCACATGAAAGCCAGATGTTAGGGTACATGATGTAACAAGAGCACAATGAGTATCAAACAGAGTATGACACCGACTCAACAGCAAACACAGAAAATCATTTGGTGCAGAGCTCACTTAGTATGCATAATTGGCAGGTGGGTCTTATCTGTCAAAGCTTGACTGCACATGAATTTTCATTTCAATATAACACACGCACGCACACACATACACACACACACACACAAACACATACATGCACGTTTGTCTTTCATGGATGGAAAATACAATGGTTTCTCAGGGGAGCTGACATGTTTGACTGGTTTTGCTGCTGATATTTCTGACACACATGGAGCATGACGGGGAGGTGGAATGTTAGGGCATGATACGCTGTCACCAACAACTTTCAAACACTTATCATTTTCCCCACAGTGACTCTAATATCAAAGCCAAATATGGCAGCAACCACACCTGTCATTTGCCTACTCTGACACTTCAGACAACCACGGTGGTGAACAACGTCCCCAGCAGTCTTACTCCAAACCTCCATGTTGGCAAGTCGTGTGCATGAGTGAAAATCCACACCCCATTTGACTCCACATGGTACACAGAGGCTCTTTGGATCCAAACTCTCATAATACCTTGAGACGAAATTCTATGATTTGCATGAACACACTTTTTGAATAGATTATTCACCTTCAATTTGTTGTTTCATTATTTCCAATTAATTTGAACAGAGCAATTGTCTGTGGGCTCGACAGACTGTGAAAAGGAAAGGATTAAAAATGTCCTGGGGAAGATAACACACACAGGACTTCTGTGTCAAACTCTCACAAAAAAAAAAAGAATGATTGATATCTGTTTGGGACCCATATTACTGGCAATTCCACTGAAACAGCATTGTTTTAGAGCTTTAGAGTGTCTTATTTTATTGGGTTTGTCATAAAGTCACATTAATTTTAAATATTATCAACCCAATCAAATCATTTAATAGCACATTATCTGTTTCTCATTGTATTTTTTTATAGCAAGGTTATACATGCTATTGGGCTATTATCAACTGTAAAACCCCTGTCCTTTGGGAAGGTGATCACCATCTATGGTCTATTTATAGTCAGGCTCTACATCTGTGATTGAAGCGTCTGTAAAATAGGCAATTTTACAGTCGCTGCGCCTAATCACTCAGCTGTGGGTGGGAAATAACCTGTCCAGGCAAGCTGAGACCTGTCATCTATGTATGCATAGAGTATCAATGCAAGCATGTGCGATTGAGTGTGTGTGTGTGTGTGCGTGTGTGTGCATATGTGTATCAGTGATATTATGAATTCATGTTCTGGTATTGTATGGACACAGATATCCTAAGAGATAGACTGGGTGCTCCAATTTTAGGCCTTTCTATTTCTGTATCTACATTCAAACAGCAAGTTCTCTAGAAATTTGTCTGCTCCAGCACTTCATTTACATTTGATGAACGAGATAGCTTATTAAAGTTCACCCGTTGAGCAGGGACTAGCACCATACTCTTGTGAGTGTGTGTGTGTGTGTGTGCCTGCGCTGTAGTGGGCCAGCTTTTTCACACAGCAGGGTTTGTGCTTTTTTAACATTTAATTGCCTGATGACTCATCCTTCCAAAGAAGAGCCCCACAAAGGTGAGAATAAAGAAATCACTCAAAATAAAGAGCTCTGCCCACATGTGGGCATATGCTTCGACCCTGTCACTCTCCCCAGAAGAGCAACAGGAAGGGTTTTGTGTTTAAATCAAAGGTTTTGCCATGTGACAAACAAAAATGGATGACAAGCAGCAGAAAAAAATTGCAGTTCAGATAATGGTGCTATGCGAGAGAGGATGTTATCTAATTTTTTTGTAAAAGGTGCATGTCTACTTCCATAGACACCTGTTTAGTTTTTTTTTGTTTTTGTTTTTGTTTTTTGTTTTTTAACACTGAATGGTTGATAGGTAGGTTGTTGGGTGAATGAGCACTCTACTATACTGTCAAACTCTACTGGTGCCAATTCTCTGTTCTGGCATCAGAACACCACCATCAGCTCCACCAGCAACAACAGCTGTGTCGGCCAATTTGGCATCGGGACGCCAACACTCTTCACCATTCAGTGCAACCAACTCGCGCAGCCTACGTCATCCACAGCATCTGGCAACGGCGATGCCAGCACCCATCATTGTCCAGTATGCACCAGTCTCAGCAGCCAAAGTTAGCTGTGGCACCCAACAAAGGGATAACAGTAAACCCTGCTGCTGGAGGTTAGGGTTGGGTACCGAAACGCGGTGCCAATAGGGCACCGGTTCCGACGCAAATGGTAGTAACGAGACCGAATAAGAACCAAAATTTCGGTGCCTCATTTCGGTGCCGCTCCCTGGTGTTCCGGCGTCAACTTGCGGTTGTTGAACATGACGTCAGTGCCGCTACTCAGCACACTTGTTGATCAGAACTGATAGTGAGAGGATCAATAAAGATGCCGAAGGCAAAATGCTCAAAGGTTTGGCTACATTTCACGTCTAAGGAGGATGCAGACTCTGCGACATGCAACAGATGCCTTAAAGCAATGTCATGCAAGGGAGGTAATATGTCGGATTTAATGAGGCATCTGGCGACACATCGAGTTTATTTAAAAGCCGAACAATGCACCGTGTTTGATAATCTGCGTGATGCAAGACCAAGCGCTTCAACAGCAGCAGCCAGTGTCGGCCTCCCTGGACAAATGGAAGAGAGTCCCAGCCCATGATGATGACGGCAGCCTTTCCTCTTCGGGTAAGTCTAGTAATTTAATGCCAACCACAAATCTTGCATATCAAGTAGGCTAGCAAACACCGCTGCAATTCAACAGCGTGTGTGACAACGTGTGCTATGTCCAATACTTCCACTCGGTACAGTTTATTATTACCATATGTTACTTGTATTTATATTGTTTAAAGATTTAAGTTAATATTGTGTTCAATTTGGCCCTGGAAATAAGAGGGTATTGTTTTTTGACAAAGTGTGTGCATTTTGGTTTTTTTAAGTACCAGTTTGACAACCGTTTAAGCACCGGAACCGTTTAAAAAATACAGAGTAGGCAGCGGCATCAGATAAAACCCAACCGATACCCAACCCTACTGGAGGTTGAAGGCATCCTCAGTGATCGCCTCTGGCACTGACATGCCAGCACATTCTGTTACTTAGTCCAACCAGCTTCAGCAGCCTACTTCAGTTGAAGAACCCACCACCAAGATGCCAGCTATGTCCATCACCCAGTTCCATCAGTTTTAGCAGCCTATGTTAGCTGGGGCGCCTGACACCAGGTCAACAGCTCCTTATACATTTCAAACCCAACAGTCACAATTGCCTCAATATACTACTTTGTCAATGCCCTCACTGCACCAGTCCCAGCAGCCTGCATTAGCAAAATGCAAGCACTCTCTGCTACTCAACTTCAACAATTCACCTGCCGACATCATCTGGGATACATGGCACTAAAATGTCAGCACCCATACAGCACCACCAGTAATGACAGCTTATGTAGAGGATCATTACTTCATTACTCTGGCATTAGGCCATCATGGACGCAAAGCAGCCCAAACTTTTCAACATGCCACCTGAAGCTGCGCGCTACACCCTGTCGAACAACTCCATGTCTCATCCATTTTTGGCATAGGGTACAATACCTATACAGTATTGTGCTGCTTTGTGTTGTATCACTCAGTTGGCACACCCCCGATCCAGTTACTCCACTTCAGTTTCACACATCCCAGAGTTTTCCTCAGAGAATCAGATGAAGATAAAGGTAACTTCAAATTCCTTTGGAACACTCTCAACATAAATTAATTCAAGCATCACTCAGGACATACTTGTCAAAAAGCTCATACACCTCTTAAACAACTAACCAACTGAGCCAACCTACCCTACCTACTACTCACAGTACCTCTACTTCAAATTCTTTTTTAAAAAAAGATATATTTTTGTCATTTCTGCTTTATTTGACAATCACAGTAGAGACAGACAGGAGAGGCAGGGGAGAGACAGGTGATGACATGCAGCAAATGGCCTGAGGTCGGATTTGAACCCAGGATGCTACAATGAGGACTCAGACTTAACAAGTGGTACAAGCTCTTATCCAGTGAGCAACCGGGGCACCTCCTACTTCAAATCCTTTAGAGATCATTGCAATTAAGAAAATTCTGAAGCATTGCATTTATTGACACCCTCTCCATTAAAGACTTTAAATGAGTAGGTACTTGATTTTGGCCGCACCAAGACTTCTGCCAATACGTCCATGCCTGGCATTCAACCCATTCATTACTCCAGACAATCCTTCAGTATCAGTGACAACACCTCAGTCTCCAGCAACAGCATCCCAGAGGACCTTATCCTACTCATGGGCCATATTCACAAACATAGCATTTCTACTCCCATGCAGATATTAAAGACATCAACTCAGCTCAATCTTCATGTAACTGGAGTTTTTCTGGGGTTTGTCGTGTCCATGAGCTACAGCAGATTCCCCTTTAGTTTGAAAGTTCCCCACAACGCAACCAGCAAACTCAAAGACCTGCAAGCAACTAGATTCAAGCATTGTTCATTCGATGCATCATCTAATTCTCAGTCAATAAACCTTTAAATTCCTTTTGTTGATGGTGTGGTCCTTTCTACTGAATCCTCCTTTGGAATCTTTAGAAACTGAAATACGCTAAATACAAGAATTCAGGTATCTTTTCAACTAAAAATTAACTGCTGATATCCCGGAAAATGGCTTCCCACATCGAACTGAAGAAGAATTTGTCTTAAAATCTCGACAAGATAAATTACAAAGGAGCCTCTTACCTGTTTGAGCTTCTTCAGGTCTTCATCCAACTCCAAATTGTCCAGGATAACAGCCACAAAAAGACTGAGCAGAATCTGAAGGACAACAAGGGTAAGATCATGATTAAATATGGCATCAGGATATATACAGTAAGTTTTTCTTCAGCATCATAAAAACATCAAACATGATGGCACTTGTAACATATGCCTCTAACATGTTACGTTAAATACATAATTTGAGCTCTAAATGGTTACTATGTCTAATAGAAAAATCTTGTAATATAGAATTTAATTTTGTCAGGAACTTTGCCTTTTTTAATAGTTGTAAGGTGTATATATTTGTGTTGTTTTCATATTTTTATGCTGTTATTTTATATTCTATATTTAATACTAGGCTACACAGTATCCAAGGTGAGCTATAAAAGCACATCACTGGGGAAACAAGTCAGACTAGGCTTGTATCCCCCATGTAAGTGTGTGACTGTTAAATGAATACCTGTAAATATTAATCTTAATGTTAATATTAATTATTAACTAATTGCTAATATTAATTACCTTTGTATACTGCTCAATCTGTATTTTATTAGTGTCGTTGTGTGAACTGTAATAGAAGTCTTTGATCCTTGTCAAGGTTAGTTAGACCATTGGCCCTATACCTTGTCTGTTAAGGGTTTTAAGTATTAAGTTTCCTGTGATTATGGTTTTCTTTTATACTGAATAGTTTTACTGAGATCTGGCTTGTATCTCCCAAACCCCAAAGTGATTGTAAGCAATACACAAAACATCACTGAATCGACTGTCTGCGTCTCTTCGTTGGAGTCAACTAGTTAACTGTCAGCTGTCAGTCCACCACCATCATCAAAACACAGCACAGAGACTGTGGGCTGTCAAAACTATCGGCAATGTAAAAGAGATTCAATGGGGTGTTATAAAGAGTGCATGGATTGTCAAGAGAAAATTAACCCCCCTTATACCCTCAGCAGAATGACAACACTAATGCTATGCAGTTGTCAGGATATACCAATTTGTCATGTTGGATTTTCACTGCATTACAAATTTGTTTCACATCAGGAGCTGTACACATGTTCAGGTTCTGCACCTGAAATGGGACATGAGACAACTGAGACATGCTTGCTCAAATTCCAGCAACCATTAAATATTTGAACTGACAACTATCATGACATCCACTTGGCCACTCAGTACTATAGTTGTTCAGTGGCCATTAAAACTGTCCTTCTAATATTTATTAAACAGTTTTGTGTAAACAGAAAATGCACTCTTCATCGCCATTCATTGACATATGTTTTAGTGAGAAACTATGCTTGTATTGCTACATTCCCCTTCCATTCAATCAGTATGAATAATCAATCAGTTTCTCCTTGTCACATGACAAACCTTTCCACAAAGTGTTGTGGAATGAATGGGGTGGAAACATAACGCCTGTCCCACTTTATTGGAGGTAAAAATTCACATTTTTTTCATTACTTTGCTGTCTATCTGTTGTTTATAAGAGTATGAAGTCTGCTTGGTAATTGTATTTGTTGTTTGTTCTGCCCTAGAAGACATCCTGTCTGTCTGGGGTGAAGTGTGAGTCATCCAGAGACTGTCTGTGCTGTTTGATGGCCTCCCATATCAGGAGGCCAAACACTAAAATGTCAGCACTCCTCACTCTTGCAACTCTGATTAACTGTGATTAGATGTACCACTTGAGAGAACATTGGAAGGGCAGTGGCACTAATTTGATTCATTATGAAAACAATTCCTGTATGCCTTGTCACTTGATGTTTTCCAGCATTATAGAATGCTTTCATTGACTAACTACAATAATACATTGTGAGTTTGGATAGAATACTCCAGCAAATCCAGCTGTCAATGTACATTAAACTGTGACCACCTCATTAAAATGCAAATACAGTTATGAGGGAGGAACTGCCTCCTAAGGGGGAGAAGGGGCAGTGTGAGCAAGTGGGAAGGTGAATCTGGCTGTTGATATCAAATATCAACAATCTTTCTCCAGAACGATTGCTGATATTTGCTGATTCCACCATTAACTAAACTTAATAAGCTTAATAAACTTCACTGACATTGCATTATTTCCACATTTGATGCAACAGTGTAGGTTCCTCACCAAAGTGGCAAACAGATGGTAGAGGATGAAGTAGATGGCCACTACCGGAGCCCACATATGACCTACAGCCACCAGGGTCTGGTCCATGACGTCCACCCAGCCCTCCTGGGTGAGGATCTGGAACATGGACATGAACGCCTGCAGGGAGGAAAGGAGGGGATAACAGAGGGTCAGAGAGAGAAAAGGCAATACAGGGCAATCACATAAGAGAGAGAGAGAGAGAGAGAGAGAGAGAGAGAGAGCAAGACAGAGATCTGGCATTTGAAAGAAACTGTTCCACAGAAAAGCAAATATCAGACACCTGATGCACATATCCCCTCCTGACCATCCCTCCCTACCTCATAGCTGTATTCTGAGTGCTTGTGAGACTTTGAAATATAACATGCCATAACATAACATAGAATAGAGGGAGAGAGGAGAACTCAGAGGTATGTTTTTTTCTCTCTCTCTCTCTCTCTCTCTCTGTGCTTCTGCTTTCTTATCTCCTCTGTCTCAGCAGAGGTCAGATGAAGGTGTGGGGAGTGGCCAGCTGAGACACTGTGGCCCCAGGAGTCATATGGCAAGCCTGCACTTCCTTCTTCTTTTCCTCTCGCCAGCAGACAGCAACACCCCCCACAAACTCTCACACCCCCTCCCTCCTGGCTCAGTCACTGCAGATAAAGATAAACCCAGCAACAGGTCTGCCCATGGGGGAAACGGCCAAACATCATTAACTGTGATTTGTGAGTGTGTCTGAGTCTGCACGTGCGGGTGTGTAAAGTGCAAGCGATAGAGCAAGAGAGACAGAGAGAGAAAATGAGAGAGAGAGAGAGAGGATGAGAAACATAGCATACAAGTGGCATCTGTTTATGAGGGTCCCTTAACGTCCCACCGTGCCTGGGATCAGTGAAATGATGCAAGAGGAAAAAAAAGAGGAGGATGGAAAGATGTGGCTAATGAGAGAGAAAGAAGCTCATAAGCACTTAGAAATCAAAGGAGGTGGTGGAGGGCGCCACATCTGTCGATGCATTAAATACCCATCGCTGGCATCTGCAGGCCTCCCATGGCTTGACTAAGGAGGGTGTGTGGGGGTGTGGGGGTTCTTTCCAGACTTTGAATTTCTGAGTTTCTCATATTTTCCCATCTTCATATTCCATATACTGGACAAATCTGCCTAGAACTATTCTACTTCATCTTTCACTGAGAAAAAGCACCAGAGACAATTTTAGTGTGCCTTCACACCAAGCATGTTTGGAGTAGTTGTTTTTCTTTCTTTTAATCCGTTTTATTTCAGGAGCATACATGCTTTTAGGTAAGCCTATTTTTATAAGCAAGCCTTTCCATCAATCTCTATTGCAGATCTTTGGATTTGGACTATTTGTTTTTAACTGTGGGTTTAAAAAAATGCTATATAAATAAGGCCTGCTTACTTACTAGATCAGGTGCACACCAAGATCAATGGCACAAATACACAATCCCAAAATGCAAAGGTTTTATGGGTATAAGGACTAGAATCTTGAAACATCAGTTACTGAGGTACAGAAATCCTGACATAAATGCAACAACATTTACCACAGGATAAACCACAGCAGTCTCATCAGGTGTTCATCATGGTGTAAACAGAGATGAAAGTAAACTACAGAAAAGAGCTCAGACTAGTCAATCAAACGTTACTGGGACTAGAATCGGATTTGTTTTCACTCCCTCTTGCTGACGAGTTACTGAAACTCTGTCTAAACAATTTGCTGCTTGTGTCTTCATGTAACTCAGGAGGTTTTAAGCCATTGTTGTATAATTAGGAAAATTTGGCAGTGTGAACCCTAAAACTGGTAAAATATAAGAATGCAACACATTTTTTTTCACTGGAGAGAAGAAAACAACTGTGGCCACACCTTTGGAAACTGGCATTTCTGTAAATATGCTTGCAATATACAGATATACAAACTAGCTTAGCGGAAAAGTGAGAGAATGGTTGTTACCCTGGGGAAGGTAGTGAAGCGGTCCAGCTCCTCCACAAAGCAGAACATCTGCAGACTGATAGCTGACATGACAATGAGCAGGCTGGCTGTGAACACCACCAGGCTGCCCAGCTTTTTCCCTGGACCAAATATCTTATAGACAAAGTCCTCCAGAGCTGGGGAGATCTTTATCAAACGCACCACACGTAGCACCTGGGGGAGAGATACAATACGAAGAGTTGATTTGCTTTCAAGTGAGGATACTCAGAAAAAGAAACCTGAGCACACCTCTAGGCTTGCTGTGTGTGACTACTGTGTGCAAAGTTTACATCAAACCCCAGGATCTGAGCTCTGGTTGATATGAATTCACATCAAAGAGCACATACACCACAAGAAGAGTGCAAAGCTGGTAAATGTAAAGATAATAAAAAATATCAATCAGGGATATGAAAGCAAACATAATAGCCCATTGATTACCTATTGATTTG
Organism: Myripristis murdjan; assembly: GCF_902150065.1. Lineage (NCBI taxonomy): Eukaryota > Metazoa > Chordata > Actinopteri > Holocentriformes > Holocentridae > Myripristis > Myripristis murdjan. Next base: position 22,080,051 of record NC_044000.1, read on the forward strand.
GAATGAGAGTGCACTGGTCTTTGCCCCACAGTAATAATGAGGGGTCTTGCTTTATCTTCAGCCTCAGTCCCCAAATTGCTTGTGGTGACAACATCTCCCAAAAGGCAATGCATCTTGGGCAGGTTTTGATCAGAGATCCAGAGACTATTGATCTAGCAATCCACACTCTGATGCCTCTGGCCTAAGATTTTTCCTTAGACTCCCACTGGAGGCCAAATGAATGGTTATCCCCATGTCTCCAAATATACAGCAAAATAAAGGAGACAAACACAGCATAGTGTGAAAAAAAGGGGAATCTCCAGTAAACAAAGACAATAATAACACAAACAGCACGATGACAGATGGGGAGAAAGCCACTATCATCTGCTTCTGACAGATCATGATGACCAATATCCGCTTCCCAGCAGATGTAAGCTATGCGGCGGAGGGCAAACAGCCTAGTTCACTATGGATAAATGGCAACAACACCAACATCAAAATTATAGCCCTTCCCTTGTCTTTCTTTTTGTCCACAGCCTGAAGCCAGCTCCATTTTGGAATGTTAATTCATTAGGCATTCAGTAGATTGCCTAATGAATTTAAATGTGTAAAACAAGTTCTTGAAGCACGTCGTGTGTGTGACCCACAAACTGGTCTGATAAATTAAACACTTTCCTGCCTTTTTGATAGAATGACAAACTTTTTATGTCTAGTGTCACATGTTGAACCACGATCCCTGTCAAGACATTGAAATTCTAAAAACACAGAAAGGAAGCGTAGACGTGTGGTCTGCTGGCTGATTAAAAATCACCCTGCCTTGTGCGTATGTGTGTGTGTGTGTGTGTGTGTGTGTGTGTGTGTGTGTGTGTGTGTAAGTGTAGGGCTCTACAGCATGTGACATTTTGTCTGGATTGGATGACAATCAGTAAGACTGACCTTTAGCAGTGAAACATCCCTTGGTTGGATATAAATAAATAAAAATCACAAAGAACTGCCAAATTCCTGCTCCATTCCCCTGTGGCCAGAATCTCCTTGGAGCAAACATATGGCCTACAGGTTAGAAAAGCAGCTTGTGACTAAAGGTCACTAGTTCAGATCCTAGACCTAATTGGGAAAATCTCAAGAGAAAAGGTAAATGGGAAATGCTCTCCTGACCAATTATCATTGAGGTGCCCTTGACACTAAGACACGTACACCATAGTTGCTCTTAAAAGAAGACCGAGTGGCCAACAGAAGAAGACTGTGACGGCTCTGGGAAATTCACACATGTGAATGTGTGTAACTGTATGAGCAGAGTATGGCTGAAAAGAAATGGGTCCTAATTAAAAACTAGATGAAATATAAACAGGGCACCAATCCAATCACTGCTGATGATTAACTGCAACTTGAATGAAATATTGTGGCCAATGTGGTAATGGTATCATTTGCAGCCAAGGGAACGAGTAAAAGCAGACCGCACAAAACTGGACCTTGGTGAGACCTTGGTGCAGGTAGCAACAAAGGCTCTGTGGAGAGCATGATATCACAAAAATAAAATGCATTTTATATTTCAATGAAAATCGCATCTCTGCACGTAAACTGACTAACTCTGTATAGGCATTGCAAATCCTGCCAAAGTATCTCAACTTCACGTCAAGTCTAAGCGAGGTCATGTGCTGATTGGTTGATTAGAAGGTGATATTTATGCACAGGAATTAAAAACACATGCGCATCAATGCAGCATAAAAGCAAGTATAAACACTTTAATATAAGTGTCACTGTGTTGTTAACTATGTGCTTCACATTATGTTTATCATATGTTCAACTATATAATGTGCTTAAGACTAAGAAGTCCTCTTGGAAAGACTTGTCCATATGAGCAAACTCATACACTCTACATGAGCCCACATACGTGTGCATATACTATATGTGCATATGCATAGAAAATACTCATACTCATTACTAAACTTGTGCAGACCATCATTGATTACTTTCACTCTCTAACCCCTAACCTCAAGCCTTTCCACTACATGCTAAACCATAAACCTTACCATACTCCAAACCTAATGTTAAATTTAACCTAAAACCTAAAATAGCCCCTTAAAGAAGAGGAGATTGGAAAAAATGTCCTCACTTGGTAGCACCTGCAGACATGCATACACACTGACAAAAACATACACAAAGACAAACATACCTACAGTGTATGCACACAAAATTGTACTGAGGAAAAAGGTATCATACATTATTGCCTCCGCTTAGAGAATGATTAGGACAGGAGAAGAGCAGGCACTGTCGTCTCACTGCTCACTTTGAAATAGTCTTATCAAGTACTGTACAGGGTTGAGGACACGACACTCAGCTGTGGATTAAAGCTAAATATCATGGAAGTAAGGCCGGCATGGTGAGATTGTCTCCGCTGAATACATCAATTGGAAATGGCCATCGAGAAATCGTCTTATGACTGAAAAATGCAACAGTTCAACTAAAAAATCATTTGTGATTTTCATTTCTGTGGCACATTCACTCCGGCAGTACATTTAAGGCAAGCAGACTGAATACAGGAAGGATTTACCATAGAAGACTGGCGCGGCATGATTGATTTGTAGTCATTAATGCATGGTCACAGGAATCGGCACAGAGAAATGTCACTAAATGATTCACAGCATCTGCTCTTCAGTGAAAATTATTTGACATGTGGATGATTCAACTCAATATGCATAAGGTACAGCTTTGGAGGTTTTTGTGTGTGTGTGTGTGTGTGTGTGTGTGTGTGTGTGTGTGTTCATATCTGTGTATGTGTGCTTGTGTGTGTGTGTGTGTGTTTGGTTGGGGTGTACCTGAAAGTAGGTGAACTGGGAGTGGTACAGGTCTGGGTAGATGTGCAGTGTGGTGCCAACCACCAGCAAGGATTCAAATTTGTGCAGTGATGAGCTAATGTAGCCGGTGAAGCCCAGACACCAGATCTTCAGGAGAGCTTCCAGGTCAAACAGCACAGTAAAGGCAACCTGGGAAGGAACGAACAAAGCAGTTGAAACAAAGCCTGAGACTATCTACTTGTTTCACACTGAGGATCTCGTAAGAACTGTCATCAGCATTCAGCAACCTGTAAGCAAAGCAAGCCACACAGTCAACTAATGCCAGCTGCTGCAAAGCCTCAACACTGTTGATCATCTCTCTCATTCAAAAATTAATTATGACAAACATGGTGAAGGTAAGCGGAAAGATAAACAATTTATTAAGTAATGAACTACTGTATCTCCAAAAACTACAGTGTTTCTTAAGGGTGATAAGGCATCTCCTCCATTGACTTCCATTCAAACAGAGTAGGTCTCCAGGTCTGACAGAGCAGAAAAAGAAGACAGGCTTTGGCTTTAGGTATTAGACTGAGGTGCACAGACTTATGTTTAAAATGGCTTTTAGAATTAGCCCTGTTCTAGAGTTCTTCATGGGTCCACCCGAACCCGAGGACCTGGGACCCATACAGGTTCAAATCCACATTTTATGAATGTCACTCGGGTCTGGGTTGAGTCCCCTCCTATGACTACGGTCTGTTTAACATTATGTGTAAAACTCAAGTGGATCCGAGAAAACTTGGCCATGATCAGACAGCGCTGATCATGATCAAAGTGCTGTGCATGTGTGTGTGTGTGTGTGTGTGTGTGTGTGTGTGTGTGTTGTAACTTGCAATAATGTAATGTTAGCAGCCATGGCAACAAACGAGCAATCATTATTATAGTTCAAAAGTGCAAACTGTCAAAGTTCTCCTTATTACGTTTGATGCAACAAAACTGCAAAGCTGATTCTGAGTTGCGTTTGTCATCCATCACCATGACTGCAACTGGACTTTTAAGATGGAATAACAAGTGGATTATCCATGCTGTTTAAATCAACAAGAGAGGAATAACACAAAGCCTGCTGGATGTATTTTACCAACTTGGCAAAGAGGATGGATTATACGCATCACGGCCAGGCACAGGGGAGAAGGTTACAAGTGTTACATTAGCCAAGATATAAAGTTTTGTTGTGACAACTTGTAAATTAACGTGAACTTGTTAACAGCAATCAGCTGTATCTCCTGGCTAGGTTCGGGTCCGACATTTTGTGGTTCTGCATGGGTCCAGATGCCACCTTTCAAATAATAGATGGGTCTGGTTTGGTTCAAGGTAGTACGTTTCTGGGTCTTTTTTGGTTTGGGCATAAATTTTTGGACCTGTGAAGACCTCTACTCTGTTCTTGTAAATGCATTCTGTTCTATTATATTCTATGCTACATAAGTTACTATTCAGGATATAGGTACAGATAATTCCATTTTAATAACAGTCAACATGATGAACAATGATGTTTGATGAGCCCATATTTTTATCAATTGGACTGACAACTGGTTGTTTCTCAGATCATTGCCAACAGATGCTATTGCTACAAGGCATGGTCCAGGAATGGTGCCAAATTAGAGACAATTGCTGCTACAAGACTGCCTGGCAAGGCTAGCAAATCAAGTCAGACATGACGTAGTGGTCATTTGTCCCCCACCCAACACTTCTCAAACAATAGAAGAATGAGAATGGCAGAGGAGGGAATTAAATTAAATGGACTGAGTGCATCCCCTTTAGTTGTGAAACAAAAACAGTGGTCAGCAGTGGGAAATACCATAAAAGGATACGTGTTTTTCCTATTTTCCCCTCACAGCCTTCACTCAGACTGGGACAAATCCGGAGATCGATGGCTGTATGATATGGATGGAGGGAGTGAGAGGAGGTAATATTGTGTGTGTTTTTTCTCTTCTCTTATCTCCTTTACTCAGCTGTGAGAGAGTGAGGTATGAAGGGGGAGGTGTGTGTGTGTGTGTGTGTGTGTGTTTAAGTGTGTGTGGGGGGGCACACTTCTCCCCATCTTTGTTCGCGCTCTGCCACCTGCATACTGATTGCATCAAAACAGACTGCTAGAAACATACACACTTATACACACACACACAAAGATATTTATATATATATATATATATATATATATATATATATATAGCCTTGTGTGTGTGTGTGTGTGTGTGTGTGTGTGTGTGTGTGTGTGTGTGTGTGTGTGTGTGTGAACACAAAATAAACAAACAAATCTACACATACATTAGAAACATTAATTTCTGTGCTCAAAATAAAAAAAATACAAGACAGCCTGGGCAAATGCTAAAAACACAGCACAAAGACAAGTAAAAAATACATTAGTATGCATGACAAACTTCATCTGTTACTGGCCAACATATCCTTAAATCCTCAGCCGCCTCATACTGTGTGAGTGGCATGGCCAGGGCAGTGCCACGCTGCACTTAAGACGGTACAGGATTAAATTCTTATGTGATCTCCAAAGTAAAAAAAAAAAATCCATGCCCTATAGGCTTCGATTAGGTTTACTGACAGCATTTATAGAGTCATATATTTTTACATAAAAAAGCATTTTCTTGAATTGACTCGGAATCCATTTTCAACTTACTGTGCAAAAAAATTGCCTCATTATTACACAATGCAATGTAATGACTGGTAATTGGTGTGCTTGTGACCTTTAACAATAATAATAATAATAACAATAACAATAACAATAAATGGCTTCATCAAAGGCCTATGTTAAATTGCATGATGTGAAAACTGTAATCAGGAGAGGTGGGGGTGGAAAATTACAGATGAAATGGGAGGGATAGAAACATCTCACCTCTGCCAGGTAAAACTCGTCGTAGTGCCTGCGGTAGTTCTCGCCTTTATAATAGTTGCTAGCAGCAACGATGACGTCCACAGCGACCATGCTCAAGATGAACATGTGGAACACAGAGGACCGCATCAGTTGCTGTGGAAACAGAGCACCGTCCAATTGCAATCAATGTAAATTGTAAACAATATGCAAAGAGGAAATAGGGGCGTATTGAAAATTAACATCCGTTTTCATCAGTTTGACATTTGAAGTTGCCCTGATTTTAATCTAAGCCATCAATAGTGTGGTAACACAGCCTTCTCTAGGTAAATGAATCTTATCCAATCTGACTGAAGGGCATAACTCAGACAGACAGTGAGACGCAGGCGTATACAACTGGGCTAGATTGAATTACTCTGAATAGGAGTTAAGGGAATAGTGAAATAAGATTTCGTGGCTCAGATCTCCCTTGCCCTCAGTGTGAATTTGTTCTTAGGCGTAAATTAATCAGGCAGTTCCTCCTCAGTGGATAGAAAGACGACAGCAGGAGGGCGTTGGCTCGAACTAAAACTCCAATTGTTTCACACTGTATTTGATTGAAGAACTGTAACACTTTTTTTTCCCCCTCTGATTTAGGAAGGCAACATTTCATGTAGCCCAATTTTCAAACAAACACAACCTTATTCTGCAACAGTGGCAAGTAATGTATGATTTATAAAGCCCCAAGCTAATCAAACTCCTTAAAATAGAGAGGAGGGCCATGGGCAAAGCTACACTGCAAACATTTAGTACATGTTCACATTTCCAGTGCAAATAAGAATTTCAGTGGAAGCACACAAAAAACTATGAATGATGTGACACAGGCAGAGAGACATAAAGGCACAAACAGATGGACAGTCATATGGATGGACAAACAGAAGGACAGAGAGCATGAGTGTGTATGTGGTGGAAGACAGCCTGGGGATATGTTCTTTCTTATTGGATGTGGCAACAGGCAGAAAGGGCCAGCAGCTAAACTGCAGGGAATGAAAAGCAATCAGGAGGCTTTCACTGGCTGGTGAGAGAGACAGCCGCCCGGACGACAAAATCAGAACATGTATTCAGACACTCAGAAACAAGAGAGGAAAAAGGGAAATAAATGTGTTATTTCCTGTGGGGACGGCTATGGTATTGAATGTTCACAACAATGTCGCATAAACAGATGCAGTTGTAGAGAAACCACAAAACCGCAAAAACAAAACTGTCCGAAGCACTCAATCCTTATTGAGAGGCAAATATTTTTTTTTTTTTTTACAGAGCATTCATTTGAAAAACATTTTTATCCTAAATAATAATTATGGACGTGACATAACACAACAAATCTGGTTGAGTTGTTTTGTTGCTACATTGCAGATGTGATCACAGTCTTTAATCACATGTCTATGGCAGAAAGAACAGCTTGTGAGTGGGCAGAATCAGTCACACTAAAAAGACTGTCATGTGAGATGGGCACTAGGAAGGACGGATCGAGAAAAAAAAAGAGGGGAAAAACAAGAGGAAGAATTTAAAACAGACGACGAGAGTGGCAATTTTGCAGCATTGCCACAAAGATCCAATTCTCCCTGGAAGATGGGACCGCTGCCATGTATCCTCCTACACACACAAACTTAAAATGCAAACTCTTTAAAATCTATAAAAGTCTGATCTCTGATTTGCATAGCGATCAAAAACAACACACCAGAAATGAGCAAATATATATATATATATATATATATATATACATATTTTTTTTTTTTTTTTTTTTTTTAATTGAACTTACTGAAAAATTCATGGGTGAACTACA